>NW_027364361.1:0-247847 GCF_046119375.1 Phyllobates terribilis
TGAGATGCCAGCTCCTTTCATTCAGTCAGTAGCTTCAAACATTTCTGGTATATGAAAAACATGTTTTTCAATGGCAAAAATCAATGAATATTGTAAATGCACAAACAGTAATATCTCCACATTGCAAGGTGCAATTCTGAAATTTTTTGCTTTTTCCTGCTAATCCTAGCATGATAAAGAAGATTCAAAGAGAGTGAGATGCCAGCTCCTTTCATTCAGTCAGTAGCTTCAAACATTTCTGGACGTTTTTCAATGGCAAAAATCAATGAATATTGTAAATGCACAAACAGTAATATCTCCACATTGCAAGGTGCAATTCTGAAATTTTTTGCTTTTTCCTGTTAATCCTAGCATGATAAAGAAGATTCAAAGAGAGTGAGATGCCAGCTCCTTTCATTCAGTCAGTAGCTTCAAACATTTCTGGTATATGAAAAACATGTTTTTCAATGGCAAAAATCAATGAATATTGTAAATGCACAAACAGTAATATCTCCACATTGCAAGGTGCAATTCTGAAATTTTTTGCTTTTTCCTGCTAATCCTAGCATGATAAAGAAGATTCAAAGAGAGTGAGATGCCAGCTCCTTTCATTCAGTCAGTAGCTTCAAACATTTCTGGACGTTTTTCAATGGCAAAAATTAATGAATATTGTAAATGCACAAACAGTAATATCTCCACATTGCAAGGTGCAATTCTGAAATTTTTTGCTTTTTCCTGCTAATCCTAGCATGATAAAGAAGATTCAAAGAGAGTGAGATGCCAGCTCCTTTCATTCAGTCAGTAGCTTCAAACATTTCTGGTATATGAAAAACATGTTTTTCAATAGCAAAAATCAATGAATATTGTAAATGCACAAACAGTAATATCTCCACATTGCAAGGTGCAATTCTGAAATTTTTTGCTTTTTCCTGTTAATCCTAGCATGATAAAGAAGATTCAAAGAGAGTGAGATGCCAGCTCCTTTCATTCAGTCAGTAGCTTCAAACATTTCTGGTATATGAAAAACATGTTTTTCAATGGCAAAAATCAATGAATATTGTAAATGCACAAACAGTAATATCTCCACATTGCAAGGTGCAATTCTGAAATTTTTTGCTTTTTCCTGCTAATCCTAGCATGATAAAGAAGATTCAAAGAGAGTGAGATGCCAGCTCCTTTCATTCAGTCAGTAGCTTCAAACATTTCTGGTATATGAAAAACATGTTTTTCAATGGCAAAAATCAATGAATATTGTAAATGCACAAACAGTAATATCTCCACATTGCACGGTGCAATTCTGAAATTTTTAGCTTTTTCCTGTTAATCCTAGCATGATAAAGAAGATTCAAAGAGAGTGAGATGCCAGCTCCTTTCATTCAGTCAGTAGCTTCAAACATTTCTGGACGTTTTTCAATGGCAAAAATTAATGAATATTGTAAATGCACAAACAGTAATATCTCCACATTGCAAGGTGCAATTCTGAAATTTTTTGCTTTTTCCTGCTAATCCTAGCATGATAAAGAAGATTCAAAGAGAGTGAGATGCCAGCTCCTTTCATTCAGTCAGTAGCTTCAAACATTTCTGGACGTTTTTCAATGGCAAAAATTAATGAATATTGTAAATGCACAAACAGTAATATCTCCACATTGCAAGGTGCAATTCTGAAATTTTTTGCTTTTTCCTGCTAATCCTAGCATGATAAAGAAGATTCAAAGAGAGTGAGATGCCAGCTCCTTTCATTCAGTCAGTAGCTTCAAACATTTCTGGTATATGAAAAACATGTTTTTCAATGGCAAAAATCAATGAATATTGTAAATGCACAAACAGTAATATCTCCACATTGCACGGTGCAATTCTGAAATTTTTAGCTTTTTCCTGTTAATCCTAGCATGATAAAGAAGATTCAAAGAGAGTGAGATGCCAGCTCCTTTCATTCAGTCAGTAGCTTCAAACATTTCTGGTATATGAAAAACATGTTTTTCAATGGCAAAAATCAATGAATATTGTAAATGCACAAACAGTAATATCTCCACATTGCAAGGTGCAATTCTGAAATTTTTTGCTTTTTCCTGCTAATCCTAGCATGATAAAGAAGATTCAAAGAGAGTGAGATGCCAGCTCCTTTCATTCAGTCAGTAGCTTCAAACATTTCTGGTATATGAAAAACGTTTTTCAATGGCAAAAATCAATGAATATTGTAAATGCACAAACAGTAATATCTCCACATTGCACGGTGCAATTCTGAAATTTTTAGCTTTTTCCTGTTAATCCTAGCATGATAAAGAAGATTCAAAGAGAGTGAGATGCCAGCTCCTTTCATTCAGTCAGTAGCTTCAAACATTTCTGGTATATGAAAAACATGTTTTTCAATGGCAAAAATCAATGAATATTGTAAATGCACAAACAGTAATATCTCCACATTGCAAGGTGCAATTCTGAAATTTTTTGCTTTTTCCTGTTAATCCTAGCATGATAAAGAAGATTCAAAGAGAGTGAGATGCCAGCTCCTTTCATTCAGTCAGTAGCTTCAAACATTTCTGGTATATGAAAAACATGTTTTTCAATGGCAAAAATCAATGAATATTGTAAATGCACAAACAGTAATATCTCCACATTGCAAGGTGCAATTCTGAAATTTTTTGCTTTTTCCTGCTAATCCTAGCATGATAAAGAAGATTCAAAGAGAGTGAGATGCCAGCTCCTTTCATTCAGTCAGTAGCTTCAAACATTTCTGGTATATGAAAAACATGTTTTTCAATGGCAAAAATCAATGAATATTGTAAATGCACAAACAGTAATATCTCCACATTGCACGGTGCAATTCTGAAATTTTTAGCTTTTTCCTGTTAATCCTAGCATGATAAAGAAGATTCAAAGAGAGTGAGATGCCAGCTCCTTTCATTCAGTCAGTAGCTTCAAACATTTCTGGACGTTTTTCAATGGCAAAAATCAATGAATATTGTAAATGCACAAACAGTAATATCTCCACATTGCAAGGTGCAATTCTGAAATTTTTTGCTTTTTCCTGTTAATCCTAGCATGATAAAGAAGATTCAAAGAGAGTGAGATGCCAGCTCCTTTCATTCAGTCAGTAGCTTCAAACATTTCTGGTATATGAAAAACATGTTTTTCAATGGCAAAAATCAATGAATATTGTAAATGCACAAACAGTAATATCTCCACATTGCACGGTGCAATTCTGAAATTTTTAGCTTTTTCCTGTTAATCCTAGCATGATAAAGAAGATTCAAAGAGAGTGAGATGCCAGCTCCTTTCATTCAGTCAGTAGCTTCAAACATTTCTGGTATATGAAAAACATGTTTTTCAATGGCAAAAATCAATGAATATTGTAAATGCACAAACAGTAATATCTCCACATTGCAAGGTGCAATTCTGAAATTTTTTGCTTTTTCCTGCTAATCCTAGCATGATAAAGAAGATTCAAAGAGAGTGAGATGCCAGCTCCTTTCATTCAGTCAGTAGCTTCAAACATTTCTGGTATATGAAAAACATGTTTTTCAATGGCAAAAATCAATGAATATTGTAAATGCACAAACAGTAATATCTCCACATTGCACGGTGCAATTCTGAAATTTTTAGCTTTTTCCTGTTAATCCTAGCATGATAAAGAAGATTCAAAGAGAGTTAGATGCCAGCTCCTTTCATTCAGTCAGTAGCTTCAAACATTTCTGGTATATGAAAAACATGTTTTTCAATGGCAAAAATCAATGAATATTGTAAATGCACAAACAGTAATATCTCCACATTGCAAGGTGCAATTCTGAAATTTTTTGCTTTTTCCTGTTAATCCTAGCATGATAAAGAAGATTCAAAGAGAGTGAGATGCCAGCTCCTTTCATTCAGTCAGTAGCTTCAAACATTTCTGGTATATGAAAAACATGTTTTTCAATGGCAAAAATCAATGAATATTGTAAATGCACAAACAGTAATATCTCCACATTGCAAGGTGCAATTCTGAAATTTTTTGCTTTTTCCTGCTAATCCTAGCATGATAAAGAAGATTCAAAGAGAGTGAGATGCCAGCTCCTTTCATTCAGTCAGTAGCTTCAAACATTTCTGGTATATGAAAAACATGTTTTTCAATGGCAAAAATCATTGAATATTGTAAATGCACAAACAGTAATATCTCCACATTGCACGGTGCAATTCTGAAATTTTTAGCTTTTTCCTGTTAATCCTAGCATGATAAAGAAGATTCAAAGAGAGTGAGATGCCAGCTCCTTTCATTCAGTCAGTAGCTTCAAACATTTCTGGTATATGAAAAACATGTTTTTCAATGGCAAAAATCAATGAATATTGTAAATGCACAAACAGTAATATCTCCACATTGCAAGGTGCAATTCTGAAATTTTTTGCTTTTTCCTGTTAATCCT
This sequence comes from Phyllobates terribilis, assembly GCF_046119375.1. NCBI lineage: Eukaryota > Metazoa > Chordata > Amphibia > Anura > Dendrobatidae > Phyllobates > Phyllobates terribilis. The sequence goes on from NW_027364361.1 coordinate 4,374, forward strand.
AGCATGATAAAGAAGATTCAAAGAGAGTGAGATGCCAGCTCCTTTCATTCAGTCAGTAGCTTCAAACATTTCTGGTATATGAAAAACATGTTTTTCAATGGCAAAAATCAATGAATATTGTAAATGCACAAACAGTAATATCTCCACATTGCAAGGTGCAATTCTGAAATTTTTTGCTTTTTCCTGCTAATCCTAGCATGATAAAGATTCAAAGAGAGTGAGATGCCAGCTCCTTTCATTCAGTCAGTAGCTTCAAACATTTCTGGTATATGAAAAACATGTTTTTCAATGGCAAAAATCAATGAATATTGTAAATGCACAAACAGTAATATCTCCACATTGCACGGTGCAATTCTGAAATTTTTAGCTTTTTCCTGTTAATCCTAGCATGATAAAGAAGATTCAAAGAGAGTGAGATGCCAGCTCCTTTCATTCAGTCAGTAGCTTCAAACATTTCTGGACGTTTTTCAATGGCAAAAATTAATGAATATTGTAAATGCACAAACAGTAATATCTCCACATTGCAAGGTGCAATTCTGAAATTTTTTGCTTTTTCCTGCTAATCCTAGCATGATAAAGAAGATTCAAAGAGAGTGAGATGCCAGCTCCTTTCATTCAGTCAGTAGCTTCAAACATTTCTGGTATATGAAAAACATGTTTTTCAATGGCAAAAATCAATGAATATTGTAAATGCACAAACAGTAATATCTCCACATTGCAAGGTGCAATTCTGAAATTTTTTGCTTTTTCCTGCTAATCCTAGCATGATAAAGAAGATTCAAAGAGAGTGAGATGCCAGCTCCTTTCATTCAGTCAGTAGCTTCAAACATTTCTGGTATATGAAAAACATGTTTTTCAATGGCAAAAATCAATGAATATTGTAAATGCACAAACAGTAATATCTCCACATTGCACGGTGCAATTCTGAAATTTTTAGCTTTTTCCTGTTAATCCTAGCATGATAAAGAAGATTCAAAGAGAGTGAGATGCCAGCTCCTTTCATTCAGTCAGTAGCTTCAAACATTTCTGGTATATGAAAAACATGTTTTTCAATGGCAAAAATCAATGAATATTGTAAATGCACAAACAGTAATATCTCCACATTGCAAGGTGCAATTCTGAAATTTTTTGCTTTTTGCTGCTAATCCTAGCATGATAAAGAAGATTCAAAGAGAGTGAGATGCCAGCTCCTTTCATTCAGTCAGTAGCTTCAAACATTTCTGGTATATGAAAAACGTTTTTCAATGGCAAAAATCAATGAATATTGTAAATGCACAAACAGTAATATCTCCACATTGCACGGTGCAATTCTGAAATTTTTAGCTTTTTCCTGTTAATCCTAGCATGATAAAGAAGATTCAAAGAGAGTGAGATGCCAGCTCCTTTCATTCAGTCAGTAGCTTCAAACATTTCTGGTATATGAAAAACATGTTTTTCAATGGCAAAAATCAATGAATATTGTAAATGCACAAACAGTAATATCTCCACATTGCAAGGTGCAATTCTGAAATTTTTTGCTTTTTCCTGTTAATCCTAGCATGATAAAGAAGATTCAAAGAGAGTGAGATGCCAGCTCCTTTCATTCAGTCAGTAGCTTCAAACATTTCTGGTATATGAAAAACATGTTTTTCAATGGCAAAAATCAATGAATATTGTAAATGCACAAACAGTAATATCTCCACATTGCAAGGTGCAATTCTGAAATTTTTTGCTTTTTCCTGCTAATCCTAGCATGATAAAGAAGATTCAAAGAGAGTGAGATGCCAGCTCCTTTCATTCAGTCAGTAGCTTCAAACATTTCTGGTATATGAAAAACATGTTTTTCAATGGCAAAAATCAATGAATATTGTAAATGCACAAACAGTAATATCTCCACATTGCACGGTGCAATTCTGAAATTTTTAGCTTTTTCCTGTTAATCCTAGCATGATAAAGAAGATTCAAAGAGAGTGAGATGCCAGCTCCTTTCATTCAGTCAGTAGCTTCAAACATTTCTGGACGTTTTTCAATGGCAAAAATCAATGAATATTGTAAATGCACAAACAGTAATATCTCCACATTGCAAGGTGCAATTCTGAAATTTTTTGCTTTTTCCTGTTAATCCTAGCATGATAAAGAAGATTCAAAGAGAGTGAGATGCCAGCTCCTTTCATTCAGTCAGTAGCTTCAAACATTTCTGGTATATGAAAAACATGTTTTTCAATGGCAAAAATCAATGAATATTGTAAATGCACAAACAGTAATATCTCCACATTGCACGGTGCAATTCTGAAATTTTTAGCTTTTTCCTGTTAATCCTAGCATGATAAAGAAGATTCAAAGAGAGTGAGATGCCAGCTCCTTTCATTCAGTCAGTAGCTTCAAACATTTCTGGTATATGAAAAACATGTTTTTCAATGGCAAAAATCAATGAATATTGTAAATGCACAAACAGTAATATCTCCACATTGCAAGGTGCAATTCTGAAATTTTTTGCTTTTTCCTGTTAATCCTAGCATGATAAAGAAGATTCAAAGAGAGTGAGATGCCAGCTCCTTTCATTCAGTCAGTAGCTTCAAACATTTCTGGTATATGAAAAACATGTTTTTCAATGGCAAAAATCAATGAATATTGTAAATGCACAAACAGTAATATCTCCACATTGCAAGGTGCAATTCTGAAATTTTTTGCTTTTTCCTGCTAATCCTAGCATGATAAAGAAGATTCAAAGAGAGTGAGATGCCAGCTCCTTTCATTCAGTCAGTAGCTTCAAACATTTCTGGTATATGAAAAACATGTTTTTCAATGGCAAAAATCAATGAATATTGTAAATGCACAAACAGTAATATCTCCACATTGCACGGTGCAATTCTGAAATTTTTAGCTTTTTCCTGTTAATCCTAGCATGATAAAGAAGATTCAAAGAGAGTGAGATGCCAGCTCCTTTCATTCAGTCAGTAGCTTCAAACATTTCTGGTATATGAAAAACATGTTTTTCAATGGCAAAAATCAATGAATATTGTAAATGCACAAACAGTAATATCTCCACATTGCAAGGTGCAATTCTGAAATTTTTTGCTTTTTCCTGCTAATCCTAGCATGATAAAAAGATTCAAAGAGAGTGAGATGCCAGCTCCTTTCATTCAGTCAGTAGCTTCAAACATTTCTGGTATATGAAAAACATGTTTTTCAATGGCAAAAATCAATGAATATTGTAAATGCACAAACAGTAATATCTCCACATTGCAAGGTGCAATTCTGAAATTTTTTGGCTTTTTCCTGCTAATCCTAGCATGATAAAGAAGATTCAAAGAGAGTGAGATGCCAGCTCCTTTCATTCAGTCAGTAGCTTCAAACATTTCTGGACGTTTTTCAATGGCAAAAATCAATGAATATTGTAAATGCACAAACAGTAATATCTCCACATTGCAAGGTGCAATTCTGAAATTTTTTGCTTTTTCCTGTTAATCCTAGCATGATAAAGAAGATTCAAAGAGAGTGAGATGCCAGCTCCTTTCATTCAGTCAGTAGCTTCAAACATTTCTGGTATATGAAAAACATGTTTTTCAATGGCAAAAATCAATGAATATTGTAAATGCACAAACAGTAATATCTCCACATTGCAAGGTGCAATTCTGAAATTTTTTGCTTTTCCTGCTAATCCTAGCATGATAAAGAAGATTCAAAGAGAGTGAGATGCCAGCTCCTTTCATTCAGTCAGTAGCTTCAAACATTTCTGGTTATAGGAAAAACATGTTTTTCAATGGCAAAATTAATGAATATTGTAAATGCACAAACAGTAATATCTCCACATTGCAAGGTGCAATTCTGAAATTTTTGCTTTTTCCTGCTAATCCTAGCATGATAAAGAAGATTCAAAGAGAGTGAGATGCCAGCTCCTTTCATTCAGTCAGTAGCTTCAAACATTTCTGGTATATGAAAAACATGTTTTTCAATAGCAAAAATCAATGAATATTGTAAATGCACAAACAGTAATATCTCCACATTGCAAGGTGCAATTCTGAAATTTTTTGCTTTTTCCTGTTAATCCTAGCATGATAAAGAAGATTCAAAGAGAGTGAGATGCCAGCTCCTTTCATTCAGTCAGTAGCTTCAAACATTTCTGGTATATGAAAAACATGTTTTTCAATGGCAAAAATCAATGAATATTGTAAATGCACAAACAGTAATATCTCCACATTGCAAGGTGCAATTCTGAAATTTTTTGCTTTTTCCTGCTAATCCTAGCATGATAAAGAAGATTCAAAGAGAGTGAGATGCCAGCTCCTTTCATTCAGTCAGTAGCTTCAAACATTTCTGGTATATGAAAAACATGTTTTTCAATGGCAAAAATCAATGAATATTGTAAATGCACAAACAGTAATATCTCCACATTGCACGGTGCAATTCTGAAATTTTTAGCTTTTTCCTGTTAATCCTAGCATGATAAAGAAGATTCAAAGAGAGTGAGATGCCAGCTCCTTTCATTCAGTCAGTAGCTTCAAACATTTCTGGACGTTTTTCAATGGCAAAAATTAATGAATATTGTAAATGCACAAACAGTAATATCTCCACATTGCAAGGTGCAATTCTGAAATTTTTTGCTTTTTCCTGCTAATCCTAGCATGATAAAGAAGATTCAAAGAGAGTGAGATGCCAGCTCCTTTCATTCAGTCAGTAGCTTCAAACATTTCTGGACGTTTTTCAATGGCAAAAATTAATGAATATTGTAAATGCACAAACAGTAATATCTCCACATTGCAAGGTGCAATTCTGAAATTTTTTGCTTTTTCCTGCTAATCCTAGCATGATAAAGAAGATTCAAAGAGAGTGAGATGCCAGCTCCTTTCATTCAGTCAGTAGCTTCAAACATTTCTGGTATATGAAAAACATGTTTTTCAATGGCAAAAATCAATGAATATTGTAAATGCACAAACAGTAATATCTCCACATTGCACGGTGCAATTCTGAAATTTTTAGCTTTTTCCTGTTAATCCTAGCATGATAAAGAAGATTCAAAGAGAGTGAGATGCCAGCTCCTTTCATTCAGTCAGTAGCTTCAAACATTTCTGGTATATGAAAAACATGTTTTTCAATGGCAAAAATCAATGAATATTGTAAATGCACAAACAGTAATATCTCCACATTGCAAGGTGCAATTCTGAAATTTTTTGCTTTTTCCTGCTAATCCTAGCATGATAAAGAAGATTCAAAGAGAGTGAGATGCCAGCTCCTTTCATTCAGTCAGTAGCTTCAAACATTTCTGGTATATGAAAAACGTTTTTCAATGGCAAAAATCAATGAATATTGTAAATGCACAAACAGTAATATCTCCACATTGCACGGTGCAATTCTGAAATTTTTAGCTTTTTCCTGTTAATCCTAGCATGATAAAGAAGATTCAAAGAGAGTGAGATGCCAGCTCCTTTCATTCAGTCAGTAGCTTCAAACATTTCTGGTATATGAAAAACATGTTTTTCAATGGCAAAAATCAATGAATATTGTAAATGCACAAACAGTAATATCTCCACATTGCAAGGTGCAATTCTGAAATTTTTTGCTTTTTCCTGTTAATCCTAGCATGATAAAGAAGATTCAAAGAGAGTGAGATGCCAGCTCCTTTCATTCAGTCAGTAGCTTCAAACATTTCTGGTATATGAAAAACATGTTTTTCAATGGCAAAAATAAATGAATATTGTAAATGCACAAACAGTAATATCTCCACATTGCAAGGTGCAATTCTGAAATTTTTTGCTTTTTCCTGCTAATCCTAGCATGATAAAGAAGATTCAAAGAGAGTGAGATGCCAGCTCCTTTCATTCAGTCAGTAGCTTCAAACATTTCTGGTATATGAAAAACATGTTTTTCAATGGCAAAAATCAATGAATATTGTAAATGCACAAACAGTAATATCTCCACATTGCACGGTGCAATTCTGAAATTTTTAGCTTTTTCCTGTTAATCCTAGCATGATAAAGAAGATTCAAAGAGAGTGAGATGCCAGCTCCTTTCATTCAGTCAGTAGCTTCAAACATTTCTGGACGTTTTTCAATGGCAAAAATCAATGAATATTGTAAATGCACAAACAGTAATATCTCCACATTGCAAGGTGCAATTCTGAAATTTTTTGCTTTTTCCTGTTAATCCTAGCATGATAAAGAAGATTCAAAGAGAGTGAGATGCCAGCTCCTTTCATTCAGTCAGTAGCTTCAAACATTTCTGGTATATGAAAAACATGTTTTTCAATGGCAAAAATCAATGAATATTGTAAATGCACAAACAGTAATATCTCCACATTGCACGGTGCAATTCTGAAATTTTTAGCTTTTTCCTGTTAATCCTAGCATGATAAAGAAGATTCAAAGAGAGTGAGATGCCAGCTCCTTTCATTCAGTCAGTAGCTTCAAACATTTCTGGTATATGAAAAACATGTTTTTCAATGGCAAAAATCAATGAATATTGTAAATGCACAAACAGTAATATCTCCACATTGCAAGGTGCAATTCTGAAATTTTTTGCTTTTTCCTGCTAATCCTAGCATGATAAAGAAGATTCAAAGAGAGTGAGATGCCAGCTCCTTTCATTCAGTCAGTAGCTTCAAACATTTCTGGTATATGAAAAACATGTTTTTCAATGGCAAAAATCAATGAATATTGTAAATGCACAAACAGTAATATCTCCACATTGCACGGTGCAATTCTGAAATTTTTAGCTTTTTCCTGTTAATCCTAGCATGATAAAGAAGATTCAAAGAGAGTTAGATGCCAGCTCCTTTCATTCAGTCAGTAGCTTCAAACATTTCTGGTATATGAAAAACATGTTTTTCAATGGCAAAAATCAATGAATATTGTAAATGCACAAACAGTAATATCTCCACATTGCAAGGTGCAATTCTGAAATTTTTTGCTTTTTCCTGTTAATCCTAGCATGATAAAGAAGATTCAAAGAGAGTGAGATGCCAGCTCCTTTCATTCAGTCAGTAGCTTCAAACATTTCTGGTATATGAAAAACATGTTTTTCAATGGCAAAAATCAATGAATATTGTAAATGCACAAACAGTAATATCTCCACATTGCAAGGTGCAATTCTGAAATTTTTTGCTTTTTCCTGCTAATCCTAGCATGATAAAGAAGATTCAAAGAGAGTGAGATGCCAGCTCCTTTCATTCAGTCAGTAGCTTCAAACATTTCTGGTATATGAAAAACATGTTTTTCAATGGCAAAAATCATTGAATATTGTAAATGCACAAACAGTAATATCTCCACATTGCACGGTGCAATTCTGAAATTTTTAGCTTTTTCCTGTTAATCCTAGCATGATAAAGAAGATTCAAAGAGAGTGAGATGCCAGCTCCTTTCATTCAGTCAGTAGCTTCAAACATTTCTGGTATATGAAAAACATGTTTTTCAATGGCAAAAATCAATGAATATTGTAAATGCACAAACAGTAATATCTCCACATTGCAAGGTGCAATTCTGAAATTTTTTGCTTTTTCCTGTTAATCCTAGCATGATAAAGAAGATTCAAAGAGAGTGAGATGCCAGCTCCTTTCATTCAGTCAGTAGCTTCAAACATTTCTGGTATATGAAAAACATGTTTTTCAATGGCAAAAATCAATGAATATTGTAAATGCACAAACAGTAATATCTCCACATTGCAAGGTGCAATTCTGAAATTTTTTGCTTTTTCCTGCTAATCCTAGCATGATAAAGATTCAAAGAGAGTGAGATGCCAGCTCCTTTCATTCAGTCAGTAGCTTCAAACATTTCTGGTATATGAAAAACATGTTTTTCAATGGCAAAAATCAATGAATATTGTAAATGCACAAACAGTAATATCTCCACATTGCACGGTGCAATTCTGAAATTTTTAGCTTTTTCCTGTTAATCCTAGCATGATAAAGAAGATTCAAAGAGAGTGAGATGCCAGCTCCTTTCATTCAGTCAGTAGCTTCAAACATTTCTGGACGTTTTTCAATGGCAAAAATTAATGAATATTGTAAATGCACAAACAGTAATATCTCCACATTGCAAGGTGCAATTCTGAAATTTTTTGCTTTTTCCTGCTAATCCTAGCATGATAAAGAAGATTCAAAGAGAGTGAGATGCCAGCTCCTTTCATTCAGTCAGTAGCTTCAAACATTTCTGGTATATGAAAAACATGTTTTTCAATGGCAAAAATCAATGAATATTGTAAATGCACAAACAGTAATATCTCCACATTGCAAGGTGCAATTCTGAAATTTTTTGCTTTTTCCTGCTAATCCTAGCATGATAAAGAAGATTCAAAGAGAGTGAGATGCCAGCTCCTTTCATTCAGTCAGTAGCTTCAAACATTTCTGGTATATGAAAAACATGTTTTTCAATGGCAAAAATCAATGAATATTGTAAATGCACAAACAGTAATATCTCCACATTGCACGGTGCAATTCTGAAATTTTTAGCTTTTTCCTGTTAATCCTAGCATGATAAAGAAGATTCAAAGAGAGTGAGATGCCAGCTCCTTTCATTCAGTCAGTAGCTTCAAACATTTCTGGTATATGAAAAACATGTTTTTCAATGGCAAAAATCAATGAATATTGTAAATGCACAAACAGTAATATCTCCACATTGCAAGGTGCAATTCTGAAATTTTTTGCTTTTTGCTGCTAATCCTAGCATGATAAAGAAGATTCAAAGAGAGTGAGATGCCAGCTCCTTTCATTCAGTCAGTAGCTTCAAACATTTCTGGTATATGAAAAACGTTTTTCAATGGCAAAAATCAATGAATATTGTAAATGCACAAACAGTAATATCTCCACATTGCACGGTGCAATTCTGAAATTTTTAGCTTTTTCCTGTTAATCCTAGCATGATAAAGAAGATTCAAAGAGAGTGAGATGCCAGCTCCTTTCATTCAGTCAGTAGCTTCAAACATTTCTGGTATATGAAAAACATGTTTTTCAATGGCAAAAATCAATGAATATTGTAAATGCACAAACAGTAATATCTCCACATTGCAAGGTGCAATTCTGAAATTTTTTGCTTTTTCCTGTTAATCCTAGCATGATAAAGAAGATTCAAAGAGAGTGAGATGCCAGCTCCTTTCATTCAGTCAGTAGCTTCAAACATTTCTGGTATATGAAAAACATGTTTTTCAATGGCAAAAATCAATGAATATTGTAAATGCACAAACAGTAATATCTCCACATTGCAAGGTGCAATTCTGAAATTTTTTGCTTTTTCCTGCTAATCCTAGCATGATAAAGAAGATTCAAAGAGAGTGAGATGCCAGCTCCTTTCATTCAGTCAGTAGCTTCAAACATTTCTGGTATATGAAAAACATGTTTTTCAATGGCAAAAATCAATGAATATTGTAAATGCACAAACAGTAATATCTCCACATTGCACGGTGCAATTCTGAAATTTTTAGCTTTTTCCTGTTAATCCTAGCATGATAAAGAAGATTCAAAGAGAGTGAGATGCCAGCTCCTTTCATTCAGTCAGTAGCTTCAAACATTTCTGGACGTTTTTCAATGGCAAAAATCAATGAATATTGTAAATGCACAAACAGTAATATCTCCACATTGCAAGGTGCAATTCTGAAATTTTTTGCTTTTTCCTGTTAATCCTAGCATGATAAAGAAGATTCAAAGAGAGTGAGATGCCAGCTCCTTTCATTCAGTCAGTAGCTTCAAACATTTCTGGTATATGAAAAACATGTTTTTCAATGGCAAAAATCAATGAATATTGTAAATGCACAAACAGTAATATCTCCACATTGCACGGTGCAATTCTGAAATTTTTAGCTTTTTCCTGTTAATCCTAGCATGATAAAGAAGATTCAAAGAGAGTGAGATGCCAGCTCCTTTCATTCAGTCAGTAGCTTCAAACATTTCTGGTATATGAAAAACATGTTTTTCAATGGCAAAAATCAATGAATATTGTAAATGCACAAACAGTAATATCTCCACATTGCAAGGTGCAATTCTGAAATTTTTTGCTTTTTCCTGCTAATCCTAGCATGATAAAGAAGATTCAAAGAGAGTGAGATGCCAGCTCCTTTCATTCAGTCAGTAGCTTCAAACATTTCTGGTATATGAAAAACATGTTTTTCAATGGCAAAAATCAATGAATATTGTAAATGCACAAACAGTAATATCTCCACATTGCACGGTGCAATTCTGAAATTTTTAGCTTTTTCCTGTTAATCCTAGCATGATAAAGAAGATTCAAAGAGAGTTAGATGCCAGCTCCTTTCATTCAGTCAGTAGCTTCAAACATTTCTGGTATATGAAAAACATGTTTTTCAATGGCAAAAATCAATGAATATTGTAAATGCACAAACAGTAATATCTCCACATTGCAAGGTGCAATTCTGAAATTTTTTGCTTTTTCCTGTTAATCCTAGCATGATAAAGAAGATTCAAAGAGAGTGAGATGCCAGCTCCTTTCATTCAGTCAGTAGCTTCAAACATTTCTGGTATATGAAAAACATGTTTTTCAATGGCAAAAATCAATGAATATTGTAAATGCACAAACAGTAATATCTCCACATTGCAAGGTGCAATTCTGAAATTTTTTGCTTTTTCCTGCTAATCCTAGCATGATAAAGAAGATTCAAAGAGAGTGAGATGCCAGCTCCTTTCATTCAGTCAGTAGCTTCAAACATTTCTGGTATATGAAAAACATGTTTTTCAATGGCAAAAATCATTGAATATTGTAAATGCACAAACAGTAATATCTCCACATTGCACGGTGCAATTCTGAAATTTTTAGCTTTTTCCTGTTAATCCTAGCATGATAAAGAAGATTCAAAGAGAGTGAGATGCCAGCTCCTTTCATTCAGTCAGTAGCTTCAAACATTTCTGGTATATGAAAAACATGTTTTTCAATGGCAAAAATCAATGAATATTGTAAATGCACAAACAGTAATATCTCCACATTGCACGGTGCAATTCTAAAATTTTTAGCTTTTTCCTGTTAATCCTAGCATGATAAAGAAGATTCAAAGAGAGTTAGATGCCAGCTCCTTTCATTCAGTCAGTAGCTTCAAACATTTCTGGTATATGAAAAACATGTTTTTCAATGGCAAAAATCAATGAATATTGTAAATGCACAAACAGTAATATCTCCACATTGCACGGTGCAATTCTGAAATTTTTAGCTTTTTCCTGTTAATCCTAGCATGATAAAGAAGATTCAAAGAGAGTGAGATGCCAGCTCCTTTCATTCAGTCAGTAGCTTCAAACATTTCTGGTATATGAAAAACATGTTTTTCAATGGCAAAAATCAATGAATATTGTAAATGCACAAACAGTAATATCTCCACATTGCAAGGTGCAATTCTGAAATTTTTTGCTTTTTCCTGTTAATCCTAGCATGATAAAGAAGATTCAAAGAGAGTGAGATGCCAGCTCCTTTCATTCAGTCAGTAGCTTCAAACATTTCTGGTATATGAAAAACATGTTTTTCAATGGCAAAAATCAATGAATATTGTAAATGCACAAACAGTAATATCTCCACATTGCAAGGTGCAATTCTGAAATTTTTTGCTTTTTCCTGTTAATCCTAGCATGATAAAGAAGATTCAAAGAGAGTGAGATGCCAGCTCCTTTCATTCAGTCAGTAGCTTCAAACATTTCTGGTATATGAAAAACATGTTTTTCAATGGCAAAAATCAATGAATATTGTAAATGCACAAACAGTAATATCTCCACATTGCAAGGTGCAATTCTGAAATTTTTTGCTTTTTCCTGCTAATCCTAGCATGATAAAGAAGATTCAAAGAGAGTGAGATGCCAGCTCCTTTCATTCAGTCAGTAGCTTCAAACATTTCTGGTATATGAAAAACATGTTTTTCAATGGCAAAAATCAATGAATATTGTAAATGCACAAACAGTAATATCTCCACATTGCACGGTGCAATTCTGAAATTTTTAGCTTTTTCCTGTTAATCCTAGCATGATAAAGAAGATTCAAAGAGAGTGAGATGCCAGCTCCTTTCATTCAGTCAGTAGCTTCAAACATTTCTGGACGTTTTTCAATGGCAAAAATCAATGAATATTGTAAATGCACAAACAGTAATATCTCCACATTGCAAGGTGCAATTCTGAAATTTTTTGCTTTTTCCTGTTAATCCTAGCATGATAAAGAAGATTCAAAGAGAGTGAGATGCCAGCTCCTTTCATTCAGTCAGTAGCTTCAAACATTTCTGGTATATGAAAAACATGTTTTTCAATGGCAAAAATCAATGAATATTGTAAATGCACAAACAGTAATATCTCCACATTGCACGGTGCAATTCTGAAATTTTTAGCTTTTTCCTGTTAATCCTAGCATGATAAAGAAGATTCAAAGAGAGTGAGATGCCAGCTCCTTTCATTCAGTCAGTAGCTTCAAACATTTCTGGTATATGAAAAACATGTTTTTCAATGGCAAAAATCAATGAATATTGTAAATGCACAAACAGTAATATCTCCACATTGCAAGGTGCAATTCTGAAATTTTTTGCTTTTTCCTGCTAATCCTAGCATGATAAAGAAGATTCAAAGAGAGTGAGATGCCAGCTCCTTTCATTCAGTCAGTAGCTTCAAACATTTCTGGTATATGAAAAACATGTTTTTCAATGGCAAAAATCAATGAATATTGTAAATGCACAAACAGTAATATCTCCACATTGCACGGTGCAATTCTGAAATTTTTAGCTTTTTCCTGTTAATCCTAGCATGATAAAGAAGATTCAAAGAGAGTTAGATGCCAGCTCCTTTCATTCAGTCAGTAGCTTCAAACATTTCTGGTATATGAAAAACATGTTTTTCAATGGCAAAAATCAATGAATATTGTAAATGCACAAACAGTAATATCTCCACATTGCAAGGTGCAATTCTGAAATTTTTTGCTTTTTCCTGTTAATCCTAGCATGATAAAGAAGATTCAAAGAGAGTGAGATGCCAGCTCCTTTCATTCAGTCAGTAGCTTCAAACATTTCTGGTATATGAAAAACATGTTTTTCAATGGCAAAAATCAATGAATATTGTAAATGCACAAACAGTAATATCTCCACATTGCAAGGTGCAATTCTGAAATTTTTTGCTTTTTCCTGCTAATCCTAGCATGATAAAGAAGATTCAAAGAGAGTGAGATGCCAGCTCCTTTCATTCAGTCAGTAGCTTCAAACATTTCTGGTATATGAAAAACATGTTTTTCAATGGCAAAAATCATTGAATATTGTAAATGCACAAACAGTAATATCTCCACATTGCACGGTGCAATTCTGAAATTTTTAGCTTTTTCCTGTTAATCCTAGCATGATAAAGAAGATTCAAAGAGAGTGAGATGCCAGCTCCTTTCATTCAGTCAGTAGCTTCAAACATTTCTGGTATATGAAAAACATGTTTTTCAATGGCAAAAATCAATGAATATTGTAAATGCACAAACAGTAATATCTCCACATTGCACGGTGCAATTCTGAAATTTTTAGCTTTTTCCTGTTAATCCTAGCATGATAAAGAAGATTCAAAGAGAGTTAGATGTCAGCTCCTTTCATTCAGTCAGTAGCTTCAAACATTTCTGGTATATGAAAAACATGTTTTTCAATGGCAAAAATCAATGAATATTGTAAATGCACAAACAGTAATATCTCCACATTGCACGGTGCAATTCTGAAATTTTTAGCTTTTTCCTGTTAATCCTAGCATGATAAAGAAGATTCAAAGAGAGTGAGATGCCAGCTCCTTTCATTCAGTCAGTAGCTTCAAACATTTCTGGTATATGAAAAACATGTTTTTCAATGGCAAAAATCAATGAATATTGTAAATGCACAAACAGTAATATCTCCACATTGCAAGGTGCAATTCTGAAATTTTTTGCTTTTTCCTGTTAATCCTAGCATGATAAAGAAGATTCAAAGAGAGTGAGATGCCAGCTCCTTTCATTCAGTCAGTAGCTTCAAACATTTCTGGTATATGAAAAACATGTTTTTCAATGGCAAAAATCAATGAATATTGTAAATGCACAAACAGTAATATCTCCACATTGCAAGGTGCAATTCTGAAATTTTTTGCTTTTTCCTGCTAATCCTAGCATGATAAAGAAGATTCAAAGAGAGTGAGATGCCAGCTCCTTTCATTCAGTCAGTAGCTTCAAACATTTCTGGTATATGAAAAACATGTTTTTCAATGGCAAAAATCAATGAATATTGTAAATGCACAAACAGTAATATCTCCACATTGCACGGTGCAATTCTGAAATTTTTAGCTTTTTCCTGTTAATCCTAGCATGATAAAGAAGATTCAAAGAGAGTTAGATGCCAGCTCCTTTCATTCAGTCAGTAGCTTCAAACATTTCTGGTATATGAAAAACATGTTTTTCAATGGCAAAAATCAATGAATATTGTAAATGCAAAAACAGTAATATCTCCACATTGCAAGGTGCAATTCTGAAATTTTTTGCTTTTTCCTGTTAATCCTAGCATGATAAAGAAGATTCAAAGAGAGTGAGATGCCAGCTCCTTTCATTCAGTCAGTAGCTTCAAACATTTCTGGTATATGAAAAACATGTTTTTCAATGGCAAAAATCAATGAATATTGTAAATGCACAAACAGTAATATCTCCACATTGCAAGGTGCAATTCTGAAATTTTTTGCTTTTTCCTGCTAATCCTAGCATGATAAAGAAGATTCAAAGAGAGTGAGATGCCAGCTCCTTTCATTCAGTCAGTAGCTTCAAACATTTCTGGTATATGAAAAACATGTTTTTCAATGGCAAAAATCATTGAATATTGTAAATGCACAAACAGTAATATCTCCACATTGCACGGTGCAATTCTGAAATTTTTAGCTTTTTCCTGTTAATCCTAGCATGATAAAGAAGATTCAAAGAGAGTGAGATGCCAGCTCCTTTCATTCAGTCAGTAGCTTCAAACATTTCTGGTATATGAAAAACATGTTTTTCAATGGCAAAAATCAATGAATATTGTAAATGCACAAACAGTAATATCTCCACATTGCAAGGTGCAATTCTGAAATTTTTTGCTTTTTCCTGCTAATCCTAGCATGATAAAGAAGATTCAAAGAGAGTGAGATGCCAGCTCCTTTCATTCAGTCAGTAGCTTCAAACATTTCTGGTATATGAAAAACATGTTTTTCAATGGCAAAAATCAATGAATATTGTAAATGCACAAACAGTAATATCTCCACATTGCACGGTGCAATTCTGAAATTTTTAGCTTTTTCCTGTTAATCCTAGCATGATAAAGAAGATTCAAAGAGAGTGAGATGCCAGCTCCTTTCATTCAGTCAGTAGCTTCAAACATTTCTGGTATATGAAAAACATGTTTTTCAATGGCAAAAATCAATGAATATTGTAAATGCACAAACAGTAATATCTCCACATTGCAAGGTGCAATTCTGAAATTTTTTGCTTTTTCCTGTTAATCCTAGCATGATAAAGAAGATTCAAAGAGAGTGAGATGCCAGCTCCTTTCATTCAGTCAGTAGCTTCAAACATTTCTGGTATATGAAAAACATGTTTTTCAATGGCAAAAATCAATGAATATTGTAAATGCACAAACAGTAATATCTCCACATTGCAAGGTGCAATTCTGAAATTTTTTGCTTTTTCCTGCTAATCCTAGCATGATAAAGAAGATTCAAAGAGAGTGAGATGCCAGCTCCTTTCATTCAGTCAGTAGCTTCAAACATTTCTGGTATATGAAAAACATGTTTTTCAATGGCAAAAATCAATGAATATTGTAAATGCACAAACAGTAATATCTCCACATTGCACGGTGCAATTCTGAAATTTTTAGCTTTTTCCTGTTAATCCTAGCATGATAAAGAAGATTCAAAGAGAGTGAGATGCCAGCTCCTTTCATTCAGTCAGTAGCTTCAAACATTTCTGGTATATGAAAAACATGTTTTTCAATGGCAAAAATCAATGAATATTGTAAATGCACAAACAGTAATATCTCCACATTGCAAGGTGCAATTCTGAAATTTTTTGCTTTTTCCTGCTAATCCTAGCATGATAAAGAAGATTCAAAGAGAGTGAGATGCCAGCTCCTTTCATTCAGTCAGTAGCTTCAAACATTTCTGGTATATGAAAAACATGTTTTTCAATGGCAAAAATCAATGAATATTGTAAATGCACAAACAGTAATATCTCCACATTGCACGGTGCAATTCTGAAATTTTTAGCTTTTTCCTGTTAATCCTAGCATGATAAAGAAGATTCAAAGAGAGTGAGATGCCAGCTCCTTTCATTCAGTCAGTAGCTTCAAACATTTCTGGTATATGAAAAACATGTTTTTCAATGGCAAAAATCAATGAATATTGTAAATGCACAAACAGTAATATCTCCACATTGCAAGGTGCAATTCTGAAATTTTTTGCTTTTTCCTGTTAATCCTAGCATGATAAAGAAGATTCAAAGAGAGTGAGATGCCAGCTCCTTTCATTCAGTCAGTAGCTTCAAACATTTCTGGTATATGAAAAACATGTTTTTCAATGGCAAAAATCAATGAATATTGTAAATGCACAAACAGTAATATCTTCTCATTGCAAGGTGCAATTCTGAAATTTTTTGCTTTTTCCTGCTAATCCTAGCATGATAAAGAAGATTCAAAGAGAGTGAGATGCCAGCTCCTTTCATTCAGTCAGTAGCTTCAAACATTTCTGGTATATGAAAAACATGTTTTTCAATGGCAAAAATCAATGAATATTGTAAATGCACAAACAGTAATATCTCCACATTGCACGGTGCAATTCTGAAATTTTTAGCTTTTTCCTGTTAATCCTAGCATGATAAAGAAGATTCAAAGAGAGTGAGATGCCAGCTCCTTTCATTCAGTCAGTAGCTTCAAACATTTCTGGTATATGAAAAACATGTTTTTCAATGGCAAAAATCAATGAATATTGTAAATGCACAAACAGTAATATCTCCACATTGCAAGGTGCAATTCTGAAATTTTTTGCTTTTTCCTGCTAATCCTAGCATGATAAAGAAGATTCAAAGAGAGTGAGATGCCAGCTCCTTTCATTCAGTCAGTAGCTTCAAACATTTCTGGTATATGAAAAACATGTTTTTCAATGGCAAAAATCAATGAATATTGTAAATGCACAAACAGTAATATCTCCACATTGCAAGGTGCAATTCTGAAATTTTTTGCTTTTTCCTTCTAATCCTAGCATGATAAAGAAGATTCAAAGAGAGTGAGATGCCAGCTCCATTCATTCAGTCAGTAGCTTCAAACATTTCTGGACGTTTTTCAATGGCAAAAATCAATGAATATTGTAAATGCACAAACAGTAATATCTCCACATTGCAAGGTGCAATTCTGAAATTTTTTGCTTTTTCCTGTTAATCCTAGCATGATAAAGAAGATTCAAAGAGAGTGAGATGCCTGCTCCTTTCATTCAGTCAGTAGCTTCAAACATTTCTGGTATATGAAAAACATGTTTTTCAATGGCAAAAATCAATGAATATTGTAAATGCACAAACAGTAATATCTCCACATTGCAAGGTGCAATTCTGAAATTTTTTGCTTTTTCCTGTTAATCCTAGCATGATAAAGAAGATTCAAAGAGAGTGAGATGCCAGCTCCTTTCATTCAATCAGTAGCTTCAAACATTTCTGGTATATGAAAAACATGTTTTTCAATGGCAAAAATCAATGAATATTGTAAATGCACAAACAGTAATATCTCCACATTGCAAGGTGCAATTCTGAAATATTTTGCTTTTTCCTGCTAATCCTAGCATGATAAAGAAGATTCAAAGAGAGTGAGATGCCAGCTCCTTTCATTCAGTCAGTAGCTTCAAACATTTCTGGTATATGAAAAACATGTTTTTCAATGGCAAAAATCAATGAATATTGTAAATGCACAAACAGTAATATCTCCACATTGCAAGGTGCAATTCTGAAATTTTTTGCTTTTTCCTGCTAATCCTAGCATGATAAAGAAGATTCAAAGAGAGTGAGATGCCAGCTCCTTTCATTCAGTCAGTAGCTTCAAACATTTCTGGACGTTTTTCAATGGCAAAAATTAATGAATATTGTAAATGCACAAACAGTAATATCTCCACATTGCAAGGTGCAATTCTGAAATTTTTTGCTTTTTCCTGCTAATCCTAGCATGATAAAGAAGATTCAAAGAGAGTGAGATGCCAGCTCCTTTCATTCAGTCAGTAGCTTCAAACATTTCTGGTATATGAAAAACATGTTTTTCAATAGCAAAAATCAATGAATATTGTAAATGCACAAACAGTAATATCTCCACATTGCAAGGTGCAATTCTGAAATTTTTTTCTTTTTCCTGTTAATCCTAGCATGATAAAGAAGATTCAAAGAGAGTGAGATGCCAGCTCCTTTCATTCAGTCAGTAGCTTCAAACATTTCTGGTATATGAAAAACATGTTTTTCAATGGCAAAAATCAATGAATATTGTAAATGCACAAACAGTAATATCTCCACATTGCAAGGTGCAATTCTGAAATTTTTTGCTTTTTCCTGCTAATCCTAGCATGATAAAGAAGATTCAAAGAGAGTGAGATGCCAGCTCCTTTCATTCAGTCAGTAGCTTCAAACATTTCTGGTATATGAAAAACATGTTTTTCAATGGCAAAAATCAATGAATATTGTAAATGCACAAACAGTAATATCTCCACATTGCACGGTGCAATTCTGAAATTTTTAGCTTTTTCCTGTTAATCCTAGCATGATAAAGAAGATTCAAAGAGAGTGAGATGCCAGCTCCTTTCATTCAGTCAGTAGCTTCAAACATTTCTGGACGTTTTTCAATGGCAAAAATTAATGAATATTGTAAATGCACAAACAGTAATATCTCCACATTGCAAGGTGCAATTCTGAAATTTTTTGCTTTTTCCTGCTAATCCTAGCATGATAAAGAAGATTCAAAGAGAGTGAGATGCCAGCTCCTTTCATTCAGTCAGTAGCTTCAAACATTTCTGGTATATGAAAAACATGTTTTTCAATGGCAAAAATCAATGAATATTGTAAATGCACAAACAGTAATATCTCCACATTGCAAGGTGCAATTCTGAAATTTTTTGCTTTTTCCTGCTAATCCTAGCATGATAAAGAAGATTCAAAGAGAGTGAGATGCCAGCTCCTTTCATTCAGTCAGTAGCTTCAAACATTTCTGGTATATGAAAAACATGTTTTTCAATGGCAAAAATCAATGAATATTGTAAATGCACAAACAGTAATATCTCCACATTGCACGGTGCAATTCTGAAATTTTTAGCTTTTTCCTGTTAATCCTAGCATGATAAAGAAGATTCAAAGAGAGTGAGATGCCAGCTCCTTTCATTCAGTCAGTAGCTTCAAACATTTCTGGTATATGAAAAACATGTTTTTCAATGGCAAAAATCAATGAATATTGTAAATGCACAAACAGTAATATCTCCACATTGCAAGGTGCAATTCTGAAATTTTTTGCTTTTTCCTGTTAATCCTAGCATGATAAAGAAGATTCAAAGAGAGTGAGATGCCAGCTCCTTTCATTCAGTCAGTAGCTTCAAACATTTCTGGTATATGAAAAACATGTTTTTCAATGGCAAAAATCAATGAATATTGTAAATGCACAAACAGTAATATCTCCACATTGCAAGGTGCAATTCTGAAATTTTTTGCTTTTTCCTGCTAATCCTAGCATGATAAAGAAGATTCAAAGAGAGTGAGATGCCAGCTCCTTTCATTCAGTCAGTAGCTTCAAACATTTCTGGTATATGAAAAACATGTTTTTCAATGGCAAAAATCAATGAATATTGTAAATGCACAAACAGTAATATCTCCACATTGCACGGTGCAATTCTGAAATTTTTAGCTTTTTCCTGTTAATCCTAGCATGATAAAGAAGATTCAAAGAGAGTGAGATGCCAGCTCCTTTCCTTCAGTCAGTAGCTTCAATCATTTCTGGTATATGAATAACATGATGTTTTTCAATGGCAAAAATCAATGAATTTTGTAAATGCACAAACAGTCATTTCTCCGCATTGCAAGGCGCAATTCTGAAATTTTTTGCTTTTTCCTGCTCCTCTTAGAATGATAAAGAAGATTCAAAGAGAGTGACATGCCAGCTCCTTTCATTCAGTCAGTAGCTTCAATCATTTCTGGACATTTTTCAATGGCAAAAATCAATGAATATTGTAAATGCACAAACAGTAATTTCTCCGCATTGCAAGGTGCAATTCTGAAATTTTTTGCTTTTTCCTGCTCCTCTTAGCATGATAAAGAAGATTCAAAGAGAGTGAGATGCCAGCTCCTTTCATTCAGTCAGTAGCTTCAATCATTTCTGGACGTTTTTCAATGGCAAAAATCAATGAATATTGTAAATGCACAAACAGTAATTTCTCCGCATTGCAAGGTGCAATTCTGAAATTTTTTGCTTTTTCCTGCTCCTCTTAGCATGATAAAGAAGATTCAAAGAGAGTGAGATGCCAGCTCCTTTCATTCAGTCAGTAGCTTCAAACATTTCTGGTATATGAAAAACATGTTTTTCAATGGCAAAAATCAATGAATATTGTAAATGCACAAACAGTAATATCTCCACATTGCACGGTGCAATTCTGAAATTTTTAGCTTTTTCCTGTTAATCCTAGCATGATAAAGAAGATTCAAAGAGAGTGAGATGCCAGCTCCTTTCATTCAGTCAGTAGCTTCAAACATTTCTGGTATATGAAAAACATGTTTTTCAATGGCAAAAATCAATGAATATTGTAAATGCACAAACAGTAATATCTCCACATTGCAAGGTGCAATTCTGAAATTTTTTGCTTTTTCCTGTTAATCCTAGCATGATAAAGAAGATTCAAAGAGAGTGAGATGCCAGCTCCTTTCATTCAGTCAGTAGCTTCAAACATTTCTGGTATATGAAAAACATGTTTTTCAATGGCAAAAATCAATGAATATTGTAAATGCACAAACAGTAATATCTCCACATTGCAAGGTGCAATTCTGAAATTTTTTGCTTTTTCCTGCTAATCCTAGCATGATAAAGAAGATTCAAAGAGAGTGAGATGCCAGCTCCTTTCATTCAGTCAGTAGCTTCAAACATTTCTGGTATATGAAAAACATGTTTTTCAATGGCAAAAATCAATGAATATTGTAAATGCACAAACAGTAATATCTCCACATTGCACGGTGCAATTCTGAAATTTTTAGCTTTTTCCTGTTAATCCTAGCATGATAAAGAAGATTCAAAGAGAGTGAGATGCCAGCTCCTTTCCTTCAGTCAGTAGCTTCAATCATTTCTGGTATATGAATAACATGATGTTTTTCAATGGCAAAAATCAATGAATTTTGTAAATGCACAAACAGTAATTTCTCCGCATTGCAAGGCGCAATTCTGAAATTTTTTGCTTTTTCCTGCTCCTCTTAGAATGATAAAGAAGATTCAAAGAGAGTGACATGCCAGCTCCTTTCATTCAGTCAGTAGCTTCAATCATTTCTGGACATTTTTCAATGGCAAAAATCAATGAATATTATAAATGCACAAACAGTAATTTCTCCGCATTGCAAGGTGCAATTCTGAAATTTTTTGCTTTTTCCTGCTCCTCTTAGCATGATAAAGAAGATTCAAAGAGAGTGAGATGCCAGCTCCTTTCATTCAGTCAGTAGCTTCAATCATTTCTGGACGTTTTTCAATGGCAAAAATCAATGAATATTGTAAATGCACAAACAGTAATTTCTCCGCATTGCAAGGTGCAATTCTGAAATTTTTTGCTTTTTCCTGCTCCTCTTAGCATGATAAAGAAGATTCAAAGAGAGTGAGGTGCCAGCTCCTTTCATTCAGTCAGGAGCTTCAAACATTTCTGGTATATGAATAACATGTTTTTCAATGGCAAAAATCAATGAATATTGTAAATGCACAAACAGTAATTTCTCCGCATTGCAAGGTGCAATTCTGAAATTTTTTGCTTTTTCCTGCTCCTCTTAGCATGATAAAGAAGATTCAAAGAGAGTGAGATGCCAGCTCCTTTCATTCAGTCAGTAGCTTCAATCATTTCTGGACGTTTTTCAATGGCAAAAATCAATGAATATTGTAAATGCACAAACAGTAATTTCTCCGCATTGCAAGGTGCAATTCTGAAATTTTTTGCTTTTTCCTGCTCCTCTTAGCATGATAAAGAAGATTCAAAGAGAGTGAGATGCCAGCTCCTTTCATTCAGTCAGTAGCTTCAATCATTTCTGGACGTTTTTCAATGGCAAAAATCAATGAATATTGTAAATGCACAAACAGTAATTTCTCCGCATTGCAAGGTGCAATTCTGAAATTTTTTGCTTTTTCCTGCTCCTCTTAGCATGATAAAGAAGATTCAAAGAGAGTGAGATGCCAGCTCCTTTCCTTCAGTCAGTAGCTTCAATCATTTCTGGTATATGAATAACATCATGTTTTTCAATGGCAAAAATCAATGAATTTTGTAAATGCACAAACAGTAATTTCTCCGCATTTCAAGGCGCAATTCTGAAATTTTTTGCTTTTTCCTGCTCCTCTTAGCATGATAAAGAAGATTCAAAGAGAGTGAGATGCCAGCTCCTTTCATTCAGTCAGTAGCTTCAATCATTTCTGGACGTTTTTCAATGGCAAAAATCAATGAATATTGTAAATGCACAAACTGTAATTTCTCCGCATTGCAAGGTGCAATTCTGAAATTTTTTGCTTTTTCCTGCTCCTCTTAGCATGATAAAGAAGATTCAAAGAGAGTGAGATGCCAGCTCCTTTCATTCAGTCAGTAGCTTCAATCATTTCTGGACATTTTTCAATGGCAAAAATCAATGAATATTGTAAATGCACAAACAGTAATTTCTCCGCATTGCAAGGTGCAATTCTGAAATTTTTTGCTTTTTCCTGCTCCTCTTAGCATGATAAAGAAGATTCAAAGAGAGTGAGATGCCAGCTCCTTTCATTCAGTCAGTAGCTTCAATCATTTCTGGAAATTTTTCAATGGCAAAAATCAATGAATATTGTAAATGCACAAACAGTAATTTCTCCGCATTGCAAGGTGCAATTCTGAAATTTTTTGCTTTTTCCTGCTCCTCTTAGCATGATAAAGAAGATTCAAAGAGAGTGAGATGTCAGCTCCTTTCATTCAGTCAGTAGCTTCAAACATTTCTGGTATATGAATAACATGATGTTTTTCAATGGCAAAAATCAATGAATATTGTAAATGCACAAACAGTAATTTCGCCGCATTGCAAGGTGCAATTCTGAAATTTTTTGCTTTTTCCTGCTCCTCTTAGCATGATAAAGAAGATTCAAAGAGAGTGAGATGCCAGCTCCTTTCATTCAGTCAGTAGCTTCAATCATTTCTGGTATATGAATAACATGATGTTTTTCAATGGCAAAAATCAATGAATTTTGTAAATGCACAAAGAGTAATTTCTCAGCATTGCAAGGTGCAATTCTGAAATTTTTTGCTTTTTCCTGCTGCTCTTAGCATGATAAAGAAGATTCAAAGAGAGTGAGATGCCAGCTCCTTTCATTGTCAGTAGCTTCAATCATTTCTGGACGTTTTTCAATGGCAAAAATCAATGAATATTTTAAATGCACAAACAGTAATTTCTCCGCATTGCAAGGTGCAATTCTGAAATTTTTTGCTTTTTCCTGCTCCTCTTAGCATGATAAAGAAGATTCAAAGAGAGTGAGATGCCAGCTCCTTTCATTCAGTCAGTAGCTTCAATCATTTCTGGACGTTTTTCAATGGCAAAAATCAATGAATATTGTAAATGCACAAACAGTAATTTCTCCGCATTGCAAGGTGCAATTCTGAAATTTTTTGCTTTTTCCTGCTCCTCTTAGCATGATAAAGAAGATTCAAAGAGAGTGAGATGCCAGCTCCTTTCATTCAGTCAGTAGCTTCAATCATTTCTGGACGTTTTTCAATGGCAAAAATCAATGAATATTGTAAATGCACAAACAGTAATTTCTCCGCATTGCAACGTGCAATTCTGAAATTTTTTGCTTTTTCCTGCTCCTCTTAGCATGATAAAGAAGATTCAAAGAGAGTGAGATGTCAGCTCCTTTCATTCAGTCAGTAGCTTCAAACATTTCTGGTATATGAATAACATGATGTTTTTCAATGGCAAAAATCAATGAATATTGTAAATGCACAAACAGTAATTTCTCCGCATTGCAAGGTGCAATTCTGAAATTTTTTGCTTTTTCCTGCTCCTCTTAGCATGATAAAGAAGATTCAAAGAGAGTGAGATGCCAGCTCCTTTCATTCAGTCAGTAGCTTCAATCATTTCTGGTATATGAATAACATGATGTTTTCCAATGGCAAAAATCAATGAATTTTGTAAATGCACAAACAGTAATTTCTCAGCATTGCAAGGTGCAATTCTGAAATTTTTTGCTTTTTCCTGCTCCTCTTAGCATGATAAAGAAGATTCAAAGAGAGTGAGATGCCAGCTCCTTTCATTGTCAGTAGCTTCAATCATTTCTGGACGTTTTTCAATGGCAAAAATCAATGAATATTGTAAATGCACAAACAGTAATTTCTCCGCATTGCAAGGTGCAATTCTGAAATTTTTTGCTTTTTCCTGCTCCTCTTAGCATTATGAAGAAGATTCAAAGAGAGTGAGATACCAGCTCCTTTCATTCAGTCAGTAGCTTCAAACATTTCTGGTATATGAATAACATGATGTTTTTCAATGGCAAAAATCAATGAATATTGTAAATGCACAAACAGTAATTTCTCCGCATTGCAAGGTGCAATTCTGATAGTTTTTGCTTTTTCCTGCTCCTCTTAGCATGATAAAGAAGATTCAAAGAGAGTGAGATGCCAGCTCCTTTCGTTCAGTCAGTAGCTTCAATCATTTCTGGACGTTTTTCAATGGCAAAAATCATTGAATATTGTAAATGCACAAACAGTAATTTCTCCGCATTGCAAGGTGCAATTCTGAAATTTTTTACTTTTTCCTGCTCCTCTTAGCATGATAAAGAAGATTCAAAGAGAGTGAGATGCCATCTCCTTTCATTCAGTCAGTAGCTTCAATCATTTCTGGACGTTTTTCAATTGCAAAAATCAATGAATATTGTAAATGCACAAACAGTAATTTCTCCGCATTGCAAGGTGCAATTCTGAAATTTTTTGCTTTTTCCTGCTCCTCTTAGCATGATAAAGAAGATTCAAAGAGAGTGAGATGCCAGCTCCTTTCATTCAGTCAGTAGCTTCAATCATTTCTGGACGTTTTTCAATGGCAAAAATCAATGAATATTGTAAATGCACAAACAGTAATTTCTCCGCATTGCAAGGTGCAATTCTGAAATTTTTTGCTTTTTCCTGCTCCTTTTAGCATGATAAACAAGATTCAAAGAGAGTGAGATGCCAGCTCCTTTCATTCAGTCAGTAGCTTCAATCATTTATGGACGTTTTTCAATTGCAAAAATCATTGAATATTGTAAATGCACAAACAGTAATTTCTCCGCATTGCAAGGTGCAATTCTGAAATTTTTTACTTTTTCCTGCTCCTCTTAGCATGATAAAGAAGATTCAAAGAGAGTGTGATGCCAGCTCCTTTCATTCAGTCAGTAGCTTCAATCATTTCTGGTATATGAATAACATGATGTTTTTCAATCGCAAAAATCAATGAATATTGTAAATGCACAAACAGTAATTTCTCCGCATTGCAAGGTGCAATTCTGAAATTTTTTGCTTTTTCCTGCTCCTCTTAGCATGATAAAGAAGATTCAAAGAGAGTGAGATGCCAGCTCCTTTCATTCAGTCAGTAGCTTCAATCATTTCCGGACGTTTTTCAATGGCAAAAATCAATGAATATTGTAAATGCACAAACAGTAATTTCTCCGCATTGCAAGGTGTAATTCTGAAATTTTTTGCTTTTTCCTGCTCCTCTTAGCATGATAAAGAAGATTCAAAGAGAGTGAGATGCCAGCTCCTTTCCTTCAGTCAGTAGCTTCAATCATTTCTGGTATATGAATAACATGATGTTTTTCAATGGCAAAAATCAATGAATTTTGTAAATGCACAAACAGTAATTTCTCCGCATTGCAAGGCGCAATTCTGAAATTTTTTGCTTTTTCCTGCTCCTCTTAGCATGATAAAGAAGATTCAAAGAGAGTGAGATGCTAGCTCCTTTCATTCAGTCAGTAGCTTCAATCATTTCTGGACGTTTTTCAATGGCAAAAATCAATGAATATTGTAAATGCACAAACAGTAATTTCTCCGCATTGCAAGGTGCAATTCTGAAATTTTTTGCTTTTTCCTGCTCCTCTTAGCATGATAAACAAGATTCAAAGAGAGTGAGGTGCCAGCTCCTTTCATTCAGTCAGGAGCTTCAAACATTTCTGGTATATGAATAACATGTTTTTCAATGGCAAAAATCAATGAATATTGTAAATGCACAAACAGTAATTTCTCCGCATTGCAAGGTGCAATTCTGAAATTTTTTGCTTTTTCCTGCTCCTCTTAGCATGATAAAGAAGATTCAAAGAGAGTGAGATGCCAGCTCCTTTCATTCAGTCAGTAGCTTCAATCATTTCTGGACATTTTTCAATGGCAAAAATCAATGAATATTGTAAATGCACAAACAGTAATTTCTCCGCATTGCAAGGTGCAATTCTGAAATTTTTTGCTTTTTCCTGCTCCTCTTAGCATGATAAAGAAGATTCAAAGAGAGTGAGATGCCAGCTCCTTTCATTCAGTCAGTAGCTTCAATCATTTCTGGACGTTTTTCAATGGCAAAAATCAATGAATATTGTAAATGCACAAACTGTAATTTCTCCGCATTGCAAGGTGCAATTCTGAAATTTTTTGCTTTTTCCTGCTCCTCTTAGCATGATAAAGAAGATTCAAAGAGAGTGAGATGCCAGCTCCTTTCATTCAGTCAGTAGCTTCAATCATTTCTGGACGTTTTTCAATGGCAAAAATCAATGAATATTGTAAATGCACAAACAGTAATTTCTCCGCATTGCAAGGTGCAATTCTGAAATTTTTTGCTTTTTCCTGCTCCTCTTAGCATGATAAAGAAGATTCAAAGAGAGTGAGATGCCAGCTCCTTTCATTCAGTCAGTAGCTTCAATCATTTCTGGACGTTTTTCAATGGCAAAAATCAATGAATATTGTAAATGCACAAACAGTAATTTCTCCGCATTGCAAGGTGCAATTCTGAAATTTTTTGCTTTTTCCTGCTCCTCTTAGCATGATAAAGAAGATTCAAAGAGAGTGAGATGCCAGCTCCTTTCATTTAGTCAGTAGCTTCAATCATTTCTGGTATATGAATAACATGATGTTTTTCAAAGGCAAAAATCAATGAATTTTGTAAATGCACAAACAGTAATTTCTCAGCATTGCAAGGTGCAATTCTGAAATTTTTTGCATTTTCCTGCTCCTCTTAGCATAATAAAGAAGATTCAAAGAGAGTGAGATGCCAGCTCCTTTCATTGTCAGTAGCTTCAATCATTTCTGGACGTTTTTCAATGGCAAAAATCAATGAATATTGTAAATGCACAAACAGTAATTTCTCCGCATTGCAAGGTGCAATTCTGAAATTTTTTGCTTTTTCCTGCTCCTCTTAGCATGATAAAGAAGATTCAAAGAGAGTGAGGTGCCAGCTCCTTTCATTCAGTCAGGAGCTTCAAACATTTCTGGTATATGAATAACATGTTTTTCAATGGCAAAAATCAATGAATATTGTAAATGCACAAACAGTAATTTCTCCGCATTGCAAGGTGCAATTCTGAAATTTTTTGCTTTTTCCTGCTCCTCTTAGCATGATAAAGAAGATTCAAAGAGAGTGAGATGCCAGCTCCTTTCATTCAGTCAGTAGCTTCAATCATTTCTGGACGTTTTTCAATGGCAAAAATCAATGAATATTGTAAATGCACAAACAGTAATTTCTCCGCATTGCAATGTGCAATTCTGAAATTTTTTGCTTTTTCCTGCTCCTCTTAGCATGATAAAGAAGATTCAAAGAGAGTGAGATGCCAGCTCCTTTCCTTCAGTCAGTAGCATCAATCATTTCTGGTATATGAATAACATCATGTTTTTCAATGGCAAAAATCAATGAATTTTGTAAATGCACAAACAGTAATTTCTCCGCATTGCAAGGCGCAATTCTGAAATTTTTTGCTTTTTCCTGCTCCTCTTAGCATGATAAAGAAGATTCAAAGAGAGTGAGATGCCAGCTCCTTTCATTCAGTCAGTAGCTTCAATCATTTCTGGACATTTTTCAATGGCAAAAATCAATGAATATTGTAAATGCACAAACAGTAATTTCTCCGCATTGCAAGGTGCAATTCTGAAATTTTTTGCTTTTTCCTGCTCCTCTTAGCATGATAAATAAGATTCAAAGAGAGTGAGATGCCAGCTCCCCTCATTCAGTCAGTAGCTTCAATCATTTCTGGACGTTTTTCAATGGCAAAAATCAATGAATATTGTAAATGCACAAACAGTAATTTCTCCGCATTGCAAGGTGCAATTCTGAAATTTTTTGCTTTTTCCTGCTCCTCTTAGCATGATAAAGAAGATTCAAAGAGAGTGAGGTGCCAGCTCCTTTCATTCAGTCAGGAGCTTCAAACATTTCTGGTATATGAATAACATGTTTTTCAATGGCAAAAATCAATGAATATTGTAAATGCACAAACAGTAATTTCTCCGCATTGCAAGGTGCAATTCTGAAATTTTTTGCTTTTTCCTGCTCCTCTTAGCATGATAAAGAAGATTCAAAGAGAGTGAGATGCCAGCTCCTTTCATTCAGTCAGTAGCTTCAATCATTTCTGGACGTTTTTCAATGGCAAAAATCAATTAATATTGTAAATGCACAAACAGTAATTTCTCCGCATTGCTAGGTGCAATTCTGAAATTTTTTGCTTTTTCCTGCTACTCTTAGCATGATAAAGAAGATTCAAAGAGAGTGAGATGCCAGCTCCTTTCATTCAGTCAGTAGCTTCAATCATTTCTGGACGTTTTTCAATGGCAAAAATCAATGAATATTGTAAATGCACAAACTGTAATTTCTCCGCATTGCAAGGTGCAATTCTGAAATTTTTTGCTTTTTCCTGCTCCTCTTAGCATGATAAAGAAGATTCAAAGAGAGTGAGATGCCAGCTCCTTTCATTCAGTCAGTAGCTTCAATCATTTCTGGACATTTTTCAATGGCAAAAATCAATGAATATTGTAAATGCACAAACAGTAATTTCTCCGCATTGCAAGGTGCAATTCTGAAATTTTTTGCTTTTTCCTGCTCCTCTTAGCATGATAAAGAAGATTCAAAGAGAGTGAGATGCCAGCTCCTTTCATTCAGTCAGTAGCTTCAATCATTTCTGGACATTTTTCAATGGCAAAAATCAATGAATATTGTAAATGCACAAACAGTAATTTCTCCGCATTGCAAGGTGCAATTCTGAAATTTTTTGCTTTTTCCTGCTCCTCTTAGCATGATAAAGAAGATTCAAAGAGAGTGAGATGTCAGCTCCTTTCATTCAGTCAGTAGCTTCAAACATTTCTGGTATATGAATAACATGATGTTTTTCAATGGCAAAAATCAATGAATATTGTAAATGCACAAACAGTAATTTCTCCGCATTGCAAGGTGCAATTCTGAAATTTTTTGCTTTTTCCTGCTCCTCTTAGCATGATAAAGAAGATTCAAAGAGAGTGAGATGCCAGCTCCTTTCATTCAGTCAGTAGCTTCAATCATTTCTGGTATATGAATAACATGATGTTTTTCAATGGCAAAAATCAATGAATTTTGTAAATGCACAAACAGTAATTTCTCAGCATTGCAAGGTGCAATTCTGAAATTTTTTGCTTTTTCCTGCTGCTCTTAGCATGATAAAGAAGATTCAAAGAGAGTGAGATGCCAGCTCCTTTCATTGTCAGTAGCTTCAATCATTTCTGGACGTTTTTCAATGGCAAAAATCAATGAATATTGTAAATGCACAAACTGTAATTTCTCCGCATTGCAAGGTGCAATTCTGAAATTTTTTGCTTTTTCCTGCTCCTCTTAGCATGATAAAGAAGATTCAAAGAGAGTGAGATGCCAGCTCCTTTCATTCAGTCAGTAGCTTCAATCATTTCTGGACGTTTTTCAATGGCAAAAATCAATGAATATTGTAAATGCACAAACAGTAATTTCTCCGCATTGCAAGGTGCAATTCTGAAATTTTTTGCTTTTTCCTGCTCCTCTTAGCATGATAAAGAAGATTCAAAGAGAGTGAGATGCCAGCTCCTTTCATTCAGTCAGTAGCTTCAATCATTTCTGGACGTTTTTCAATGGCAAAAATCAATGAATATTGTAAATGCACAAACAGTAATTTCTCCGCATTGCAAGGTGCAATTCTGAAATTTTTTGCTTTTTCCTGCTCCTCTTAGCATGATAAAGAAGATTCAAAGAGAGTGAGATGCCAGCTCCTTTCATTTAGTCAGTAGCTTCAATCATTTCTGGTATATGAATAACATGATGTTTTTCAAAGGCAAAAATCAATGAATTTTGTAAATGCACAAACAGTAATTTCTCAGCATTGCAAGGTGCAATTCTGAAATTTTTTGCTTTTTCCTGCTCCTCTTAGCATAATAAAGAAGATTCAAAGAGAGTGAGATGCCAGCTCCTTTCATTGTCAGTAGCTTCAATCATTTCTGGACGTTTTTCAATGGCAAAAATCAATGAATATTGTAAATGCACAAACAGTAATTTCTCCGCATTGCAAGGTGCAATTCTGAAATTTTTTGCTTTTTCCTGCTCCTCTTAGCATTATGAAGAAGATTCAAAGAGAGTGAGATACCAGCTACTTTCATTCAGTCAGTAGCTTCAAACATTTCTGGTATATTAATAACATGATGTTTTTCAATGGCAAAAATCAATGAATATTGTAAATGCACAAACAGTAATTTCTCCGCATTGCAAGGTGCAATTCTGAAATTTTTTGCTTTTTCCTGCTCCTCTTAGCATGATAAAGAAGATTCAAAGAGAGTGAGATGCCAGCTCCTTTAGTTCAGTCAGTAGCTTCAATCATTTCTGGACGTTTTTCAATGGCAAAATTCATTGAATATTGTAAATGCACAAACAGTAATTTCTCCGCATTGCAAGGTGCAATTCTGAAATTTTTTACTTTTTCCTGCTCCTCTTAGCATGATAAAGAAGATTCAAAGAGAGTGAGATGCCAGCTCCTTTCATTCAGTCAGTAGCTTCAATCATTTCTGGTATATGAATAACATGATGTTTTTCAATCGCAAAAATCAATGAATATTGTAAATGCACAAACAGTAATTTCTCCGCATTGCAAGGTGCAATTCTGAAATTTTTTGCTTTTTCCTGCTCCTCTTAGCATGATAAAGAAGATTCAAAGAGAGTGAGATGCCAGCTCCTTTCATTCAGTCAGTAGCTTCAATCATTTCTGGACGTTTTTCAATGGCAAAAATCAATGAATATTGTAAATGCACAAACAGTAATTTCTCCGCATTGCAAGGTGCAATTCTGAAATTTTTTGCTTTTTCCTGCTCCTCTTAGCATGATAAAGAAGATTCAAAGAGAGTGAGATGCCAGCTCCTTTCCTTCAGTCAGTAGCTTCAATCATTTCTGGCATATGAATAACATGATGTTTTTCAATGGCAAAAATCAATGAATTTTGTAAATGCACAAACAGTAATTTCTCCGCATTGCAAGGCGCAATTCTGAAATTTTTTGCTTTTTCCTGCTCCTCTTAGCATGATAAAGAAGATTCAAAGAGAGTGAGATGCCAGCTCCTTTCCTTCAGTCAGTAGCTTCAATCATTTCTGGCATATGAATAACATGATGTTTTTCAATGGCAAAAATCAATGAATTTTGTAAATGCACAAACAGTAATTTCTCCGCATTGCATGGCGCAATTCTGAAATTTTTTGCTTTTTCCTGCTCCTCTTAGCATGATAAAGAAGATTCAAAGAGAGTGAGATGCCAGCTCCTTTCATTCAGTCAGTAGCTTCAATCATTTCTGGACATTTTTCAATGGCAAAAATCAATGAATATTGTAAATGCACAAACAGTAATTTCTCCGCATTGCAAGGTGCAATTCTGAAATTTTTTGCTTTTTCCTGCTCCTCTTAGCATGATAAAGAAGATTCAAAGAGAGTGAGATGCCAGCTCCTTTAGTTCAGTCAGTAGCTTCAATCATTTCTGGACGTTTTTCAATGGCAAAATTCATTGAATATTGTAAATGCACAAACAGTAATTTCTCCGCATTGCAAGGTGCAATTCTGAATTTTTTTACTTTTTCCTGCTCCTCTTAGCATGATAAAGAAGATTCAAAGAGAGTGAGATGCCAGCTCCTTTCATTCAGTCAGTAGCTTCAATCATTTCTGGTATATGAATAACATGATGTTTTTCAATCGCAAAAATCAATGAATATTGTAAATGCACAAACAGTAATTTCTCCGCATTGCAAGGTGCAATTCTGAAATTTTTTGCTTTTTCCTGCTCCTCTTAGCATGATAAAGAAGATTCAAAGAGAGTGAGATGCCAGCTCCTTTCATTCAGTCAGTAGCTTCAATCATTTCTGGACGTTTTTCAATGGCAAAAATCAATGAATATTGTAAATGCACAAACAGTAATTTCTCCGCATTGTAAGGTGCAATTCTGAAATTTTTTGCTTTTTCCTGCTCCTCTTAGCATGATAAAGAAGATTCAAAGAGAGTGAGATGCCAGCTCCTTTCCTTCAGTCAGTAGCTTCAATCATTTCTGGCATATGAATAACATGATGTTTTTCAATGGCAAAAATCAATGAATTTTGTAAATGCACAAACAGTAATTTCTCCGCATTGCAAGGCGCAATTCTGAAATTTTTTGCTTTTTCCTGCTCCTCTTAGCATGATAAAGAAGATTCAAAGAGAGTGAGATGCCAGCTCCTTTCATTCAGTCAGTAGCTTCAATCATTTCTGGACATTTTTCAATGGCAAAAATCAATGAATATTGTAAATGCACAAACAGTAATTTCTCCGCATTGCAAGGTGCAATTCTGAAATTTTTTGCTTTTTCCTGCTCCTCTTAGCATGATAAAGAAGATTCAAAGAGAGTGAGATGACAGCTCCTTTCATTCAGTCAGTAGCTTCAATCATTTCTGGACGTTTTTCAATGGCAAAAATCAATGAATATTGTAAATGCACAAACAGTAATTTCTCCGCATTGCAAGGTGCAATTCTGAAATTTTTTGCTTTTTCCTGCTCCTCTTAGCATGATAAAGAAGATTCAAAGAGAGTGAGGTGCCAGCTCCTTTCATTCAGTCAGGAGCTTCAAACATTTCTGGTATATGAATAACATGTTTTTCAATGGCAAAAATCAATGAATATTGTAAATGCACAAACAGTAATTTCTCCGCATTGCAAGGTGCAATTCTGAAATTTTTTGCTTTTTCCTGCTCCTCTTAGCATGATAAAGAAGATTCAAAGAGAGTGAGATGCCAGCTCCTTTCATTCAGTCAGTAGCTTCAATCATTTCTGGACGTTTTTCAATGGCAAAAATCAATGAATATTGTAAATGCACAAACAGTAATTTCTCCGCATTGCAAGGTGCAATTCTGAAATTTTTTGCTTTTTCCTGCTCCTCTTAGCATGATAAAGAAGATTCAAAGAGAGTGAGATGCCAGCTCCTTTCATTTAGTCAGTAGCTTCAATCATTTCTGGTATATGAATAACATGATGTTTTTCAAAGGCAAAAATCAATGAATTTTGTAAATGCACAAACAGTAATTTCTCAGCATTGCAAGGTGCAATTCTGAAATTTTTTGCTTTTTCCTGCTCCTCTTAGCATAATAAAGAAGATTCAAAGAGAGTGAGATGCCAGCTCCTTTCATTGTCAGTAGCTTCAATCATTTCTGGACGTTTTTCAATGGCAAAAATCAATGAATATTGTAAATGCACAAACAGTAATTTCTCCGCATTGCAAGGTGCAATTCTGAAATTTTTTGCTTTTTCCTGCTCCTCTTAGCATTATGAAGAAGATTCAAAGAGAGTGAGATACCAGCTACTTTCATTCAGTCAGTAGCTTCAAACATTTCTGGTATATTAATAACATGATGTTTTTCAATGGCAAAAATCAATGAATATTGTAAATGCACAAACAGTAATTTCTCCGCATTGCAAGGTGCAATTCTGAAATTTTTTGCTTTTTCCTGCTCCTCTTAGCATGATAAAGAAGATTCAAAGAGAGTGAGATGCCAGCTCCTTTAGTTCAGTCAGTAGCTTCAATCATTTCTGGACGTTTTTCAATGGCAAAATTCATTGAATATTGTAAATGCACAAACAGTAATTTCTCCGCATTGCAAGGTGCAATTCTGAAATTTTTTACTTTTTCCTGCTCCTCTTAGCATGATAAAGAAGATTCAAAGAGAGTGAGATGCCAGCTCCTTTCATTCAGTCAGTAGCTTCAATCATTTCTGGTATATGAATAACATGATGTTTTTCAATCGCAAAAATCAATGAATATTGTAAATGCACAAACAGTAATTTCTCCGCATTGCAAGGTGCAATTCTGAAATTTTTTGCTTTTTCCTGCTCCTCTTAGCATGATAAAGAAGATTCAAAGAGAGTGAGATGCCAGCTCCTTTCATTCAGTCAGTAGCTTCAATCATTTCTGGACGTTTTTCAATGGCAAAAATCAATGAATATTGTAAATGCACAAACAGTAATTTCTCCGCATTGCAAGGTGCAATTCTGAAATTTTTTGCTTTTTCCTGCTCCTCTTAGCATGATAAAGAAGATTCAAAGAGAGTGAGATGCCAGCTCCTTTCCTTCAGTCAGTAGCTTCAATCATTTCTGGCATATGAATAACATGATGTTTTTCAATGGCAAAAATCAATGAATTTTGTAAATGCACAAACAGTAATTTCTCCGCATTGCAAGGCGCAATTCTGAAATTTTTTGCTTTTTCCTGCTCCTCTTAGCATGATAAAGAAGATTCAAAGAGAGTGAGATGCCAGCTCCTTTCCTTCAGTCAGTAGCTTCAATCATTTCTGGCATATGAATAACATGATGTTTTTCAATGGCAAAAATCAATGAATTTTGTAAATGCACAAACAGTAATTTCTCCGCATTGCATGGCGCAATTCTGAAATTTTTTGCTTTTTCCTGCTCCTCTTAGCATGATAAAGAAGATTCAAAGAGAGTGAGATGCCAGCTCCTTTCATTCAGTCAGTAGCTTCAATCATTTCTGGACATTTTTCAATGGCAAAAATCAATGAATATTGTAAATGCACAAACAGTAATTTCTCCGCATTGCAAGGTGCAATTCTGAAATTTTTTGCTTTTTCCTGCTCCTCTTAGCATGATAAAGAAGATTCAAAGAGAGTGAGATGCCAGCTCCTTTAGTTCAGTCAGTAGCTTCAATCATTTCTGGACGTTTTTCAATGGCAAAATTCATTGAATATTGTAAATGCACAAACAGTAATTTCTCCGCATTGCAAGGTGCAATTCTGAATTTTTTTACTTTTTCCTGCTCCTCTTAGCATGATAAAGAAGATTCAAAGAGAGTGAGATGCCAGCTCCTTTCATTCAGTCAGTAGCTTCAATCATTTCTGGTATATGAATAACATGATGTTTTTCAATCGCAAAAATCAATGAATATTGTAAATGCACAAACAGTAATTTCTCCGCATTGCAAGGTGCAATTCTGAAATTTTTTGCTTTTTCCTGCTCCTCTTAGCATGATAAAGAAGATTCAAAGAGAGTGAGATGCCAGCTCCTTTCATTCAGTCAGTAGCTTCAATCATTTCTGGACGTTTTTCAATGGCAAAAATCAATGAATATTGTAAATGCACAAACAGTAATTTCTCCGCATTGTAAGGTGCAATTCTGAAATTTTTTGCTTTTTCCTGCTCCTCTTAGCATGATAAAGAAGATTCAAAGAGAGTGAGATGCCAGCTCCTTTCCTTCAGTCAGTAGCTTCAATCATTTCTGGCATATGAATAACATGATGTTTTTCAATGGCAAAAATCAATGAATTTTGTAAATGCACAAACAGTAATTTCTCCGCATTGCAAGGCGCAATTCTGAAATTTTTTGCTTTTTCCTGCTCCTCTTAGCATGATAAAGAAGATTCAAAGAGAGTGAGATGCCAGCTCCTTTCATTCAGTCAGTAGCTTCAATCATTTCTGGACATTTTTCAATGGCAAAAATCAATGAATATTGTAAATGCACAAACAGTAATTTCTCCGCATTGCAAGGTGCAATTCTGAAATTTTTTGCTTTTTCCTGCTCCTCTTAGCATGATAAAGAAGATTCAAAGAGAGTGAGATGACAGCTCCTTTCATTCAGTCAGTAGCTTCAATCATTTCTGGACGTTTTTCAATGGCAAAAATCAATGAATATTGTAAATGCACAAACAGTAATTTCTCCGCATTGCAAGGTGCAATTCTGAAATTTTTTGCTTTTTCCTGCTCCTCTTAGCATGATAAAGAAGATTCAAAGAGAGTGAGGTGCCAGCTCCTTTCATTCAGTCAGGAGCTTCAAACATTTCTGGTATATGAATAACATGTTTTTCAATGGCAAAAATCAATGAATATTGTAAATGCACAAACAGTAATTTCTCCGCATTGCAAGGTGCAATTCTGAAATTTTTTGCTTTTTCCTGCTCCTCTTAGCATGATAAAGAAGATTCAAAGAGAGTGAGATGCCAGCTCCTTTCATTCAGTCAGTAGCTTCAATCATTTCTGGACGTTTTTCAATGGCAAAAATCAATGAATATTGTAAATGCACAAACAGTAATTTCTCCGCATTGCAATGTGCAATTCTGAAATTTTTTGCTTTTTCCTGCTCCTCTTAGCATGATAAAGAAGATTCAAAGAGAGTGAGATGCCAGCTCCTTTCCTTCAGTCAGTAGCATCAATCATTTCTGGTATATGAATAACATCATGTTTTTCAATGGCAAAAATCAATGAATTTTGTAAATGCACAAACAGTAATTTCTCCGCATTGCAAGACGCAATTCTGAAATTTTTTGCTTTTTCCTGCTCCTCTTAGCATGATAAAGAAGATTCAAAGAGAGTGAGATGCCAGCTCCTTTCATTCAGTCAGTAGCTTCAATCATTTCTGGACATTTTTCAATGGCAAAAATCAATGAATATTGTAAATGCACAAACAGTAATTTCTCCGCATTGCAAGGTGCAATTCTGAAATTTTTTGCTTTTTCCTGCTCCTCTTAGCATGATAAATAAGATTCAAAGAGAGTGAGATGCCAGCTCCCCTCATTCAGTCAGTAGCTTCAATCATTTCTGGACGTTTTTCAATGGCAAAAATCAATGAATATTGTAAATGCACAAACAGTAATTTCTCCGCATTGCAAGGTGCAATTCTGAAATTTTTTGCTTTTTCCTGCTCCTCTTAGCATGATAAAGAAGATTCAAAGAGAGTGAGGTGCCAGCTCCTTTCATTCAGTCAGGAGCTTCAAACATTTCTGGTATATGAATAACATGTTTTTCAATGGCAAAAATCAATGAATATTGTAAATGCACAAACAGTAATTTCTCCGCATTGCAAGGTGCAATTCTGAAATTTTTTGCTTTTTCCTGCTCCTCTTAGCATGATAAAGAAGATTCAAAGAGAGTGAGATGCCAGCTCCTTTCATTCAGTCAGTAGCTTCAATCATTTCTGGACGTTTTTCAATGGCAAAAATCAATTAATATTGTAAATGCACAAACAGTAATTTCTCCGCATTGCTAGGTGCAATTCTGAAATTTTTTGCTTTTTCCTGCTACTCTTAGCATGATAAAGAAGATTCAAAGAGAGTGAGATGCCAGCTCCTTTCATTCAGTCAGTAGCTTCAATCATTTCTGGACGTTTTTCAATGGCAAAAATCAATGAATATTGTAAATGCACAAACTGTAATTTCTCCGCATTGCAAGGTGCAATTCTGAAATTTTTTGCTTTTTCCTGCTCCTCTTAGCATGATAAAGAAGATTCAAAGAGAGTGAGATGCCAGCTCCTTTCATTCAGTCAGTAGCTTCAATCATTTCTGGACATTTTTCAATGGCAAAAATCAATGAATATTGTAAATGCACAAACAGTAATTTCTCCGCATTGCAAGGTGCAATTCTGAAATTTTTTGCTTTTTCCTGCTCCTCTTAGCATGATAAAGAAGATTCAAAGAGAGTGAGATGCCAGCTCCTTTCATTCAGTCAGTAGCTTCAATCATTTCTGGACATTTTTCAATGGCAAAAATCAATGAATATTGTAAATGCACAAACAGTAATTTCTCCGCATTGCAAGGTGCAATTCTGAAATTTTTTGCTTTTTCCTGCTCCTCTTAGCATGATAAAGAAGATTCAAAGAGAGTGAGATGTCAGCTCCTTTCATTCAGTCAGTAGCTTCAAACATTTCTGGTATATGAATAACATGATGTTTTTCAATGGCAAAAATCAATGAATATTGTAAATGCACAAACAGTAATTTCTCCGCATTGCAAGGTGCAATTCTGAAATTTTTTGCTTTTTCCTGCTCCTCTTAGCATGATAAAGAAGATTCAAAGAGAGTGAGATGCCAGCTCCTTTCATTCAGTCAGTAGCTTCAATCATTTCTGGTATATGAATAACATGATGTTTTTCAATGGCAAAAATCAATGAATTTTGTAAATGCACAAACAGTAATTTCTCAGCATTGCAAGGTGCAATTCTGAAATTTTTTGCTTTTTCCTGCTGCTCTTAGCATGATAAAGAAGATTCAAAGAGAGTGAGATGCCAGCTCCTTTCATTGTCAGTAGCTTCAATCATTTCTGGACGTTTTTCAATGGCAAAAATCAATGAATATTTTAAATGCACAAACAGTAATATCTCCGCTTTGCAAGGTGCAATTCTGAAATTTTTTGCTTTTTCCTGCTCCTCTTAGCATGATAAAGAAGATTCAAAGAGAGTGAGATGCCAGCTCCTTTCATTCAGTCAGTAGCTTCAATCATTTCTGGACGTTTTTCAATGGCAAAAATCAATGAATATTGTAAATGCACAAACAGTAATTTCTCCGCATTGCAAGGTGCAATTCTGAAATTTTTTGCTTTTTCCTGCTCCTCTTAGCATGATAAAGAAGATTCAAAGAGAGTGAGATGCCAGCTCCTTTCATTCAGTCAGTAGCTTCAATCATTTCTGGACGTTTTTCAATGGCAAAAATCAATGAATATTGTAAATGCACAAACAGTAATTTCTCCGCATTGCAAGGTGCAATTCTGAAATTTTTTGCTTTTTCCTGCTCCTCTTAGCATGATAAAGAAGATTCAAAGAGAGTGAGATGTCAGCTCCTTTCATTCAGTCAGTAGCTTCAAACATTTCTGGTATATGAATAACATGATGTTTTTCAATGGCAAAAATCAATGAATATTGTAAATGCACAAACAGTAATTTCTCCGCATTGCAAGGTGCAATTCTGAAATTTTTTGCTTTTTCCTGCTCCTCTTAGCATGATAAAGAAGATTCAAAGAGAGTGAGATGCCAGCTCCTTTCATTCAGTCAGTAGCTTCAATCATTTCTGGTATATGAATAACATGATGTTTTTCAATGGCAAAAATCAATGAATTTTGTAAATGCACAAACAGTAATTTCTCAGCATTGCAAGGTGCAATTCTGAAATTTTTTGCTTTTTCCTGCTCCTCTTAGCATGATAAAGAAGATTCAAAGAGAGTGAGATGCCAGCTCCTTTCATTGTCAGTAGCTTCAATCATTTCTGGACGTTTTTCAATGGCAAAAATCAATGAATATTGTAAATGCACAAACAGTAATTTCTCCGCATTGCAAGGTGCAATTCTGAAATTTTTTGCTTTTTCCTGCTCCTCTTAGCATTATGAAGAAGATTCAAAGAGAGTGAGATACCAGCTCCTTTCATTCAGCCAGTAGCTTCAAACATTTCTGGTATATGAATAACATGATGTTTTTCAATGGCAAAAATCAATGAATATTGTAAATGCACAAACAGTAATTTCTCCGCATTGCAAGGTGCAATTCTGAAATTTTTTGCTTTTTCCTGCTCCTCTTAGCATGATAAAGAAGATTCAAAGAGAGTGAGATGCCAGCTCCTTTCGTTCAGTCAGTAGCTTCAATCATTTCTGGACGTTTTTCAATGGCAAAAATCATTGAATATTGTAAATGCACAAACAGTAATTTCTCCGCATTGCAAGGTGCAATTCTGAAATTTTTTACTTTTTCCTGCTCCTCTTAGCATGATAAAGAAGATTCAAAGAGAGTGAGATGCCAGCTCCTTTCATTCAGTCAGTAGCTTCAATCATTTCTGGTATATGAATAACATGATGTTTTTCAATCGCAAAAATCAATGAATATTGTAAATGCACAAACAGTAATTTCTCCGCATTGCAAGGTGCAATTCTGAAATTTTTTGCTTTTTCCTGCTCCTCTTAGCA
Source organism: Phyllobates terribilis (assembly GCF_046119375.1). Taxonomy (NCBI): domain Eukaryota; kingdom Metazoa; phylum Chordata; class Amphibia; order Anura; family Dendrobatidae; genus Phyllobates; species Phyllobates terribilis. The sequence continues at coordinate 44,681 of NW_027364361.1, forward strand.
TGATAAAGAAGATTCAAAGAGAGTGAGATGCCAGCTCCTTTCATTCAGTCAGTAGCTTCAATCATTTCCGGACGTTTTTCAATGGCAAAAATCAATGAATATTGTAAATGCACAAACAGTAATTTCTCCGCATTGCAAGGTGTAATTCTGAAATTTTTTGCTTTTTCCTGCTCCTCTTAGCATGATAAAGAAGATTCAAAGAGAGTGAGATGCCAGCTCCTTTCCTTCAGTCAGTAGCTTCAATCATTTCTGGTATATGAATAACATGATGTTTTTCAATGGCAAAAATCAATGAATTTTGTAAATGCACAAACAGTAATTTCTCCGCATTGCAAGGCGCAATTCTGAAATTTTTTGCTTTTTCCTGCTCCTCTTAGCATGATAAAGAAGATTCAAAGAGAGTGAGATGCTAGCTCCTTTCATTCAGTCAGTAGCTTCAATCATTTCTGGACGTTTTTCAATGGCAAAAATCAATGAATATTGTAAATGCACAAACAGTAATTTCTCCGCATTGCAAGGTGCAATTCTGAAATTTTTTGCTTTTTCCTGCTCCTCTTAGCATGATAAAGAAGATTCAAAGAGAGTGAGGTGCCAGCTCCTTTCATTCAGTCAGGAGCTTCAAACATTTCTGGTATATGAATAACATGTTTTTCAATGGCAAAAATCAATGAATATTGTAAATGCACAAACAGTAATTTCTCCGCATTGCAAGGTGCAATTCTGAAATTTTTTGCTTTTTCCTGCTCCTCTTAGCATGATAAAGAAGATTCAAAGAGAGTGAGATGCCAGCTCCCCTCATTCAGTCAGTAGCTTCAATCATTTCTGGACGTTTTTCAATGGCAAAAATCAATGAATATTGTAAATGCACAAACAGTAATTTCTCCGCATTGCAAGGTGCAATTCTGAAATTTTTTGCTTTTTCCTGCTCCTCTTAGCATGATAAAGAAGATTCAAAGAGAGTGAGGTGCCAGCTCCTTTCATTCAGTCAGGAGCTTCAAACATTTCTGGTATATGAATAACATGTTTTTCAATGGCAAAAATCAATGAATATTGTAAATGCACAAACAGTAATTTCTCCGCATTGCAAGGTGCAATTCTGAAATTTTTTGCTTTTTCCTGCTCCTCTTAGCATGATAAAGAAGATTCAAAGAGAGTGAGATGCCAGCTCCTTTCATTCAGTCAGTAGCTTCAATCATTTCTGGACGTTTTTCAATGGCAAAAATCAATTAATATTGTAAATGCACAAACAGTAATTTCTCCGCATTGCTAGGTGCAATTCTGAAATTTTTTGCTTTTTCCTGCTACTCTTAGCATGATAAAGAAGATTCAAAGAGAGTGAGATGCCAGCTCCTTTCATTCAGTCAGTAGCTTCAATCATTTCTGGACGTTTTTCAATGGCAAAAATCAATGAATATTGTAAATGCACAAACTGTAATTTCTCCGCATTGCAAGGTGCAATTCTGAAATTTTTTGCTTTTTCCTGCTCCTCTTAGCATGATAAAGAAGATTCAAAGAGAGTGAGATGCCAGCTCCTTTCATTCAGTCAGTAGCTTCAATCATTTCTGGACATTTTTCAATGGCAAAAATCAATGAATATTGTAAATGCACAAACAGTAATTTCTCCGCATTGCAAGGTGCAATTCTGAAATTTTTTGCTTTTTCCTGCTCCTCTTAGCATGATAAAGAAGATTCAAAGAGAGTGAGATGCCAGCTCCTTTAATTCAGTCAGTAGCTTCAATCATTTCTGGACATTTTTCAATGGCAAAAATCAATGAATATTGTAAATGCACAAACAGTAATTTCTCCGCATTGCAAGGTGCAATTCTGAAATTTTTTGCTTTTTCCTGCTCCTCTTAGCATGATAAAGAAGATTCAAAGAGAGTGAGATGTCAGCTCCTTTCATTCAGTCAGTAGCTTCAAACATTTCTGGTATATGAATAACATGATGTTTTTCAATGGCAAAAATCAATGAATATTGTAAATGCACAAACAGTAATTTCTCCGCATTGCAAGGTGCAATTCTGAAATTTTTTGCTTTTTCCTGCTCCTCTTAGCATGATAAAGAAGATTCAAAGAGAGTGAGATGCCAGCTCCTTTCATTCAGTCAGTAGCTTCAATCATTTCTGGTATATGAATAACATGATGTTTTTCAATGGCAAAAATCAATGAATTTTGTAAATGCACAAACAGTAATTTCTCAGCATTGCAAGGTGCAATTCTGAAATTTTTTGCTTTTTCCTGCTGCTCTTAGCATGATAAAGAAGATTCAAAGAGAGTGAGATGCCAGCTCCTTTCATTGTCAGTAGCTTCAATCATTTCTGGACGTTTTTCAATGGCAAAAATCAATGAATATTTTAAATGCACAAACAGTAATATCTCCGCTTTGCAAGGTGCAATTCTGAAATTTTTTGCTTTTTCCTGCTCCTCTTAGCATGATAAAGAAGATTCAAAGAGAGTGAGATGCCAGCTCCTTTCATTCAGTCAGTAGCTTCAATCATTTCTGGACGTTTTTCAATGGCAAAAATCAATGAATATTGTAAATGCACAAACAGTAATTTCTCCGCATTGCAAGGTGCAATTCTGAAATTTTTTGCTTTTTCCTGCTCCTCTTAGCATGATAAAGAAGATTCAAAGAGAGTGAGATGCCAGCTCCTTTCATTCAGTCAGTAGCTTCAATCATTTCTGGACGTTTTTCAATGGCAAAAATCAATGAATATTGTAAATGCACAAACAGTAATTTCTCCGCATTGCAAGGTGCAATTCTGAAATTTTTTGCTTTTTCCTGCTCCTCTTAGCATGATAAAGAAGATTCAAAGAGAGTGAGATGTCAGCTCCTTTCATTCAGTCAGTAGCTTCAAACATTTCTGGTATATGAATAACATGATGTTTTTCAATGGCAAAAATCAATGAATATTGTAAATGCACAAACAGTAATTTCTCCGCATTGCAAGGTGCAATTCTGAAATTTTTTGCTTTTTCCTGCTCCTCTTAGCATGATAAAGAAGATTCAAAGAGAGTGAGATGCCAGCTCCTTTCATTCAGTCAGTAGCTTCAATCATTTCTGGTATATGAATAACATGATGTTTTTCAATGGCAAAAATCAATGAATTTTGTAAATGCACAAACAGTAATTTCTCAGCATTGCAAGGTGCAATTCTGAAATTTTTTGCTTTTTCCTGCTCCTCTTAGCATGATAAAGAAGATTCAAAGAGAGTGAGATGCCAGCTCCTTTCATTGTCAGTAGCTTCAATCATTTCTGGACGTTTTTCAATGGCAAAAATCAATGAATATTGTAAATGCACAAACAGTAATTTCTCCGCATTGCAAGGTGCAATTCTGAAATTTTTTGCTTTTTCCTGCTCCTCTTAGCATTATGAAGAAGATTCAAAGAGAGTGAGATACCAGCTCCTTTCATTCAGCCAGTAGCTTCAAACATTTCTGGTATATGAATAACATGATGTTTTTCAATGGCAAAAATCAATGAATATTGTAAATGCACAAACAGTAATTTCTCCGCATTGCAAGGTGCAATTCTGAAATTTTTTGCTTTTTCCTGCTCCTCTTAGCATGATAAAGAAGATTCAAAGAGAGTGAGATGCCAGCTCCTTTCGTTCAGTCAGTAGCTTCAATCATTTCTGGACGTTTTTCAATGGCAAAAATCATTGAATATTGTAAATGCACAAACAGTAATTTCTCCGCATTGCAAGGTGCAATTCTGAAATTTTTTACTTTTTCCTGCTCCTCTTAGCATGATAAAGAAGATTCAAAGAGAGTGAGATGCCAGCTCCTTTCATTCAGTCAGTAGCTTCAATCATTTCTGGTATATGAATAACATGATGTTTTTCAATCGCAAAAATCAATGAATATTGTAAATGCACAAACAGTAATTTCTCCGCATTGCAAGGTGCAATTCTGAAATTTTTTGCTTTTTCCTGCTCCTCTTAGCATGATAAAGAAGATTCAAAGAGAGTGAGATGCCAGCTCCTTTCATTCAGTCAGTAGCTTCAATCATTTCCGGACGTTTTTCAATGGCAAAAATCAATGAATATTGTAAATGCACAAACAGTAATTTCTCCGCATTGCAAGGTGTAATTCTGAAATTTTTTGCTTTTTCCTGCTCCTCTTAGCATGATAAAGAAGATTCAAAGAGAGTGAGATGCCAGCTCCTTTCCTTCAGTCAGTAGCTTCAATCATTTCTGGTATATGAATAACATGATGTTTTTCAATGGCAAAAATCAATGAATTTTGTAAATGCACAAACAGTAATTTCTCCGCATTGCAAGGCGCAATTCTGAAATTTTTTGCTTTTTCCTGCTCCTCTTAGCATGATAAAGAAGATTCAAAGAGAGTGAGATGCTAGCTCCTTTCATTCAGTCAGTAGCTTCAATCATTTCTGGACGTTTTTCAATGGCAAAAATCAATGAATATTGTAAATGCACAAACAGTAATTTCTCCGCATTGCAAGGTGCAATTCTGAAATTTTTTGCTTTTTCCTGCTCCTCTTAGCATGATAAAGAAGATTCAAAGAGAGTGAGGTGCCAGCTCCTTTCATTCAGTCAGGAGCTTCAAACATTTCTGGTATATGAATAACATGTTTTTCAATGGCAAAAATCAATGAATATTGTAAATGCACAAACAGTAATTTCTCCGCATTGCAAGGTGCAATTCTGAAATTTTTTGCTTTTTCCTGCTCCTCTTAGCATGATAAAGAAGATTCAAAGAGAGTGAGATGCCAGCTCCTTTCATTCAGTCAGTAGCTTCAATCATTTCTGGACGTTTTTCAATGGCAAAAACCAATTAATATTGTAAATGCACAAACAGTAATTTCTCCGCATTGCTAGGTGCAATTCTGAAATTTTTTGCTTTTTCCTGCTACTCTTAGCATGATAAAGAAGATTCAAAGAGAGTGAGATGCCAGCTCCTTTCATTCAGTCAGTAGCTTCAATCATTTCTGGACGTTTTTCAATGGCAAAAATCAATGAATATTGTAAATGCACAAACTGTAATTTCTCCGCATTGCAAGGTGCAATTCTGAAATTTTTTGCTTTTTCCTGCTCCTCTTAGCATGATAAAGAAGATTCAAAGAGAGTGAGATGCCAGCTCCTTTCATTCAGTCAGTAGCTTCAATCATTTCTGGACATTTTTCAATGGCAAAAATCAATGAATATTGTAAATGCACAAACAGTAATTTCTCCGCATTGCAAGGTGCAATTCTGAAATTTTTTGCTTTTTCCTGCTCCTCTTAGCATGATAAAGAAGATTCAAAGAGAGTGAGATGCCAGCTCCTTTCATTCAGTCAGTAGCTTCAATCATTTCTGGACATTTTTCAATGGCAAAAATCAATGAATATTGTAAATGCACAAACAGTAATTTCTCCGCATTGCAAGGTGCAATTCTGAAATTTTTTGCTTTTTCCTGCTCCTCTTAGCATGATAAAGAAGATTCAAAGAGAGTGAGATGTCAGCTCCTTTCATTCAGTCAGTAGCTTCAAACATTTCTGGTATATGAATAACATGATGTTTTTCAATGGCAAAAATCAATGAATATTGTAAATGCACAAACAGTAATTTCTCCGCATTGCAAGGTGCAATTCTGAAATTTTTTGCTTTTTCCTGCTCCTCTTAGCATGATAAAGAAGATTCAAAGAGAGTGAGATGCCAGCTCCTTTCATTCAGTCAGTAGCTTCAATCATTTCTGGTATATGAATAACATGATGTTTTTCAATGGCAAAAATCAATGAATTTTGTAAATGCACAAACAGTAATTTCTCAGCATTGCAAGGTGCAATTCTGAAATTTTTTGCTTTTTCCTGCTGCTCTTAGCATGATAAAGAAGATTCAAAGAGAGTGAGATGCCAGCTCCTTTCATTGTCAGTAGCTTCAATCATTTCTGGACGTTTTTCAATGGCAAAAATCAATGAATATTTTAAATGCACAAACAGTAATATCTCCGCTTTGCAAGGTGCAATTCTGAAATTTTTTGCTTTTTCCTGCTCCTCTTAGCATGATAAAGAAGATTCAAAGAGAGTGAGATGCCAGCTCCTTTCATTCAGTCAGTAGCTTCAATCATTTCTGGACGTTTTTCAATGGCAAAAATCAATGAATATTGTAAATGCACAAACAGTAATTTCTCCGCATTGCAAGGTGCAATTCTGAAATTTTTTGCTTTTTCCTGCTCCTCTTAGCATGATAAAGAAGATTCAAAGAGAGTGAGATGCCAGCTCCTTTCATTCAGTCAGTAGCTTCAATCATTTCTGGACGTTTTTCAATGGCAAAAATCAATGAATATTGTAAATGCACAAACAGTAATTTCTCCGCATTGCAAGGTGCAATTCTGAAATTTTTTGCTTTTTCCTGCTCCTCTTAGCATGATATAGAAGATTCAAAGAGAGTGAGATGTCAGCTCCTTTCATTCAGTCAGTAGCTTCAAACATTTCTGGTATATGAATAACATGATGTTTTTCAATGGCAAAAATCAATGAATATTGTAAATGCACAAACAGTAATTTCTCCGCATTGCAAGGTGCAATTCTGAAATTTTTTGCTTTTTCCTGCTCCTCTTAGCATGATAAAGAATATTCAAAGAGAGTGAGATGCCAGCTCCTTTCATTCAGTCAGTAGCTTCAATCATTTCTGGTATATGAATAACATGATGTTTTTCAATGGCAAAAATCAATGAATTTTGTAAATGCACAAACAGTAATTTCTCAGCATTGCAAGGTGCAATTCTGAAATTTTTTGCTTTTTCCTGCTCCTCTTAGCATGATAAAGAAGATTCAAAGAGAGTGAGATGCCAGCTCCTTTCATTGTCAGTAGCTTCAATCATTTCTGGACGTTTTTCAATGGCAAAAATCAATGAATATTGTAAATGCACAAACAGTAATTTCTCCGCATTGCAAGGTGCAATTCTGAAATTTTTTGCTTTTTCCTGCTCCTCTTAGCATTATGAAGAAGATTCAAAGAGAGTGAGATACCAGCTCCTTTCATTCAGCCAGTAGCTTCAAACATTTCTGGTATATGAATAACATGATGTTTTTCAATGGCAAAAATCAATGAATATTGTAAATGCACAAACAGTAATTTCTCCGCATTGCAAGGTGCAATTCTGAAATTTTTTGCTTTTTCCTGCTCCTCTTAGCATGATAAAGAAGATTCAAAGAGAGTGAGATGCCAGCTCCTTTCGTTCAGTCAGTAGCTTCAATCATTTCTGGACGTTTTTCAATGGCAAAAATCATTGAATATTGTAAATGCACAAACAGTAATTTCTCCGCATTGCAAGGTGCAATTCTGAAATTTTTTACTTTTTCCTGCTCCTCTTAGCATGATAAAGAAGATTCAAAGAGAGTGAGATGCCAGCTCCTTTCATTCAGTCAGTAGCTTCAATCATTTCTGGTATATGAATAACATGATGTTTTTCAATCGCAAAAATCAATGAATATTGTAAATGCACAAACAGTAATTTCTCCGCATTGCAAGGTGCAATTCTGAAATTTTTTGCTTTTTCCTGCTCCTCTTAGCATGATAAAGAAGATTCAAAGAGAGTGAGATGCCAGCTCCTTTCATTCAGTCAGTAGCTTCAATCATTTCCGGACGTTTTTCAATGGCAAAAATCAATGAATATTGTAAATGCACAAACAGTAATTTCTCCGCATTGCAAGGTGTAATTCTGAAATTTTTTGCTTTTTCCTGCTCCTCTTAGCATGATAAAGAAGATTCAAAGAGAGTGAGATGCCAGCTCCTTTCCTTCAGTCAGTAGCTTCAATCATTTCTGGTATATGAATAACATGATGTTTTTCAATGGCAAAAATCAATGAATTTTGTAAATGCACAAACAGTAATTTCTCCGCATTGCAAGGCGCAATTCTGAAATTTTTTGCTTTTTCCTGCTCCTCTTAGCATGATAAAGAAGATTCAAAGAGAGTGAGATGCTAGCTCCTTTCATTCAGTCAGTAGCTTCAATCATTTCTGGACGTTTTTCAATGGCAAAAATCAATGAATATTGTAAATGCACAAACAGTAATTTCTCCGCATTGCAAGGTGCAATTCTGAAATTTTTTGCTTTTTCCTGCTCCTCTTAGCATGATAAACAAGATTCAAAGAGAGTGAGGTGCCAGCTCCTTTCATTCAGTCAGGAGCTTCAAACATTTCTGGTATATGAATAACATGTTTTTCAATGGCAAAAATCAATGAATATTGTAAATGCACAACCAGTAATTTCTCCGCATTGCAAGGTGCAATTCTGAATTTTTTTGCTTTTTCCTGCTCCTCTTAGCATGATAAAGAAGATTCAAAGAGAGTGAGATGCCAGCTCCTTTCATTCAGTCAGTAGCTTCAATCATTTCTGGACATTTTTCAATGGCAAAAATCAATGAATATTGTAAATGCACAAACAGTAATTTCTCCGCATTGCAAGGTGCAATTCTGAAATTTTTTGCTTTTTCCTGCTCCTCTTAGCATGATAAAGAAGATTCAAAGAGAGTGAGATGCCAGCTCCTTTCATTCAGTCAGTAGCTTCAATCATTTCTGGACGTTTTTCAATGGCAAAAATCAATGAATATTGTAAATGCACAAACTGTAATTTCTCCGCATTGCAAGGTGCAATTCTGAAATTTTTTGCTTTTTCCTGCTCCTCTTAGCATGATAAAGAAGATTCAAAGAGAGTGAGATGCCAGCTCCTTTCATTCAGTCAGTAGCTTCAATCATTTCTGGACGTTTTTCAATGGCAAAAATCAATGAATATTGTAAATGCACAAACAGTAATTTCTCCGCATTGCAAGGTGCAATTCTGAAATTTTTTGCTTTTTCCTGCTCCTCTTAGCATGATAAAGAAGATTCAAAGAGAGTGAGATGCCAGCTCCTTTCATTCAGTCAGTAGCTTCAATCATTTCTGGACGTTTTTCAATGGCAAAAATCAATGAATATTGTAAATGCACAAACAGTAATTTCTCCGCATTGCAAGGTGCAATTCTGAAATTTTTTGCTTTTTCCTGCTCCTCTTAGCATGATAAAGAAGATTCAAAGAGAGTGAGATGCCAGCTCCTTTCATTCAGTCAGTAGCTTCAATCATTTCTGGTATATGAATAACATGATATTTTTCAATGGCAAAAATCAATGAATTTTGTAAATGCACAAACAGTAATTTCTCAGCATTGCAAGGTGCAATTCTGAAATTTTTTGCTTTTTCCTGCTCCTCTTAGCATGATAAAGAAGATTCAAAGAGAGTGAGATGCCAGCTCCTTTCATTGTCAGTAGCTTCAATCATTTCTGGAAGTTTTTCAATGGCAAAAATCAATGAATATTGTAAATGCACAAACAGTAATTTCTCCGCATTGCAAGGTGCAATTCTGAAATTTTTTGCTTTTTCCTGCTCCTCTTAGCATTATGAAGAAGATTCAAAGAGAGTGAGATACCAGCTCCTTTCATTCAGTCAGTAGCTTCAAACATTTCTGGTATATGAATAACATGATGTTTTTCAATGGCAAAAATCAATGAATATTGTAAATGCACAAACAGTAATTTCTCCGCATTGCAAGGTGCAATTCTGAAATTTTTTGCTTTTTCCTGCTCCTCTTAGCATGATAAAGAAGATTCAAAGAGAGTGAGATGCCAGCTCCTTTAGTTCAGTCAGTAGCTTCAATCATTTCTGGACGTTTTTCAATGGCAAAATTCATTGAATATTGTAAATGCACAAACAGTAATTTCTCCGCATTGCAAGGTGCAATTCTGAAATTTTTTACTTTTTCCTGCTCCTCTTAGCATGATAAAGAAGATTCAAAGAGAGTGAGATGCCAGCTCCTTTCATTCAGTCAGTAGCTTCAATCATTTCTGGTATATGAATAACATGATGTTTTTCAATCGCAAAAATCAATGAATATTGTAAATGCACAAACAGTAATTTCTCCGCATTGCAAGGTGCAATTCTGAAATTTTTTGCTTTTTCCTGCTCCTCTTAGCATGATAAAGAAGATTCAAAGAGAGTGAGATGCCAGCTCCTTTCATTCAGTCAGTAGCTTCAATCATTTCTGGACGTTTTTCAATGGCAAAAATCAATGAATATTGTAAATGCACAAACAGTAATTTCTCCGCATTGCAAGGTGCAATTCTGAAATTTTTTGCTTTTTCCTGCTCCTCTTAGCATGATAAAGAAGATTCAAAGAGAGTGAGATGCCAGCTCCTTTCCTTCAGTCAGTAGCTTCAATCATTTCTGGCATATGAATAACATGATGTTTTTCAATGGCAAAAATCAATGAATTTTGTAAATGCACAAACAGTAATTTCTCCGCATTGCAAGGCGCAATTCTGAAATTTTTTGCTTTTTCCTGCTCCTCTTAGCATGATAAAGAAGATTCAAAGAGAGTGAGATGCCAGCTCCTTTCCTTCAGTCAGTAGCTTCAATCATTTCTGGCATATGAATAACATGATGTTTTTCAATGGCAAAAATCAATGAATTTTGTAAATGCACAAACAGTAATTTCTCCGCATTGCAAGGCGCAATTCTGAAATTTTTTGCTTTTTCCTGCTCCTCTTAGCATGATAAAGAAGATTCAAAGAGAGTGAGATGCCAGCTCCTTTCATTCAGTCAGTAGCTTCAATCATTTCTGGACATTTTTCAATGGCAAAAATCAATGAATATTGTAAATGCACAAACAGTAATTTCTCCGCATTGCAAGGTGCAATTCTGAAATTTTTTGCTTTTTCCTGCTCCTCTTAGCATGATAAAGAAGATTCAAAGAGAGTGAGATGACAGCTCCTTTCATTCAGTCAGTAGCTTCAATCATTTCTGGACGTTTTTCAATGGCAAAAATCAATGAATATTGTAAATGCACAAACAGTAATTTCTCCGCATTGCAAGGTGCAATTCTGAAATTTTTTGCTTTTTCCTGCTCCTCTTAGCATGATAAAGAAGATTCAAAGAGAGTGAGGTGCCAGCTCCTTTCATTCAGTCAGGAGCTTCAAACATTTCTGGTATATGAATAACATGTTTTTCAATGGCAAAAATCAATGAATATTGTAAATGCACAAACAGTAATTTCTCCGCATTGCAAGGTGCAATTCTGAAATTTTTTGCTTTTTCCTGCTCCTCTTAGCATGATAAAGAAGATTCAAAGAGAGTGAGATGCCAGCTCCTTTCATTCAGTCAGTAGCTTCAATCATTTCTGGACGTTTTTCAATGGCAAAAATCAATGAATATTGTAAATGCACAAACAGTAATTTCTCCGCATTGCAATGTGCAATTCTGAAATTTTTTGCTTTTTCCTGCTCCTCTTAGCATGATAAAGAAGATTCAAAGAGAGTGAGATGCCAGCTCCTTTCATTCAGTCAGTAGCTTCAAACATTTCTGGTATATGAATAACATGATGTTTTTCAATGGCAAAAATCAATGAATATTGTAAATGCACAAACAGTAATTTCTCCGCATTGCAAGGTGCAATTCTGAAATTTTTTGCTTTTTTCTGCTCCTCTTAGCATGATAAAGAAGATTCAAAGAGAGTGAGATGCCAGCTCCTTTCGTTCAGTCAGTAGCTTCAATCATTTCTGGACGTTTTTCAATGGCAAAAATCATTGAATATTATAAATGCACAAACAGTAATTTCTCCGCATTGCAAGGTGCAATTCTGAAATTTTTTACTTTTTCCTGCTCCTCTTAGCATGATAAAGAAGATTCAAAGAGAGTGAGATGCCAGCTCCTTTCATTCAGTCAGTAGCTTCAATCATTTCTGGTATATGAATAACATGATGTTTTTCAATGGCAAAAATCAATGAATATTGTAAATGCACAAACAGTAATTTCTCCGCATTGCAAGGTGCAATTCTGAAATTTTTTGCTTTTTCCTGCTCCTCTTAGCATGATAAAGAAGATTCAAAGAGAGTGAGATGCCAGCTCCTTTCATTCAGTCAGTAGCTTAAATCATTTCTGGACGTTTTTCAATGGCAAAAATCAATGAATATTGTAAATGCACAAACAGTAATTTCTCCGCATAGCAAGGTGCAATTCTGAAATTTTTTGCTTTTTCCTGCTCCTCTTAGCATGATAAAGAAGATTCAAAGAGAGTGAGATGCCAGCTCCTTTCATTCAGTCAGTAGCTTTAATCATTTCTGGACGTTTTTCAATGGCAAAAATCATTGAATATTGTAAATGCACAAACAGTAATTTCTCCGCATTGCAAGGTGCAATTCTGAAATTTTTTACTTTTTCCTGCTCCTCTTAGCATGATAAAGAAGATTCAAAGAGAGTGAGATGCCAGCTCCTTTCATTCAGTCAGTAGCTTCAATCATTTCTGGTATATGAATAACATGATGTTTTTCAATCGCAAAAATCAATGAATATTGTAAATGCACAAACAGTAATTTCTCCGCATTGCAAGGTGCAATTCTGAAATTTTTTGCTTTTTCCTGCTCCTCTTAGCATGATAAAGAAGATTCAAAGAGAGTGAGATGCCAGCTCCTTTCATTCAGTCAGTAGCTTCAATCATTTCTGGACGTTTTTCAATGGCAAAAATCAATGAATATTGTAAATGCACAAACAGTAATTTCTCCGCATTGCAAGGTGCAATTCTGAAATTTTTTGCTTTTTCCTGCTCCTCTTAGCATGATAAAGAAGATTCAAAGAGAGTGAGATGCCAGCTCCTTTCCTTCAGTCAGTAGCTTCAATCATTTCTGGCATATGAATAACATGATGTTTTTCAATGGCAAAAATCAATGAATTTTGTAAATGCACAAACAGTAATTTCTCCGCATTGCAAGGCGCAATTCTGAAATTTTTTGCTTTTTCCTGCTCCTCTTAGCATGATAAAGAAGATTCAAAGAGAGTGAGATGCCAGCTCCTTTCCTTCAGTCAGTAGCTTCAATCATTTCTGGCATATGAATAACATGATGTTTTTCAATGGCAAAAATCAATGAATTTTGTAAATGCACAAACAGTAATTTCTCCGCATTGCAAGGAGCAATTCTGAAATTTTTTGCTTTTTCCTGCTCCTCTTAGCATGATAAAGAAGATTCAAAGAGAGTGAGATGCCAGCTCCTTTCATTCAGTCAGTAGCTTCAATCATTTCTGGACATTTTTCAATGGCAAAAATCAATGAATATTGTAAATGCACAAACAGTAATTTCTCCGCATTGCAAGGTGCAATTCTGAAATTTTTTGCTTTTTCCTGCTCCTCTTAGCATGATAAAGAAGATTCAAAGAGAGTGAGATGACAGCTCCTTTCATTCAGTCAGTAGCTTCAATCATTTCTGGACGTTTTTCAATGGCAAAAATCAATGAATATTGTAAATGCACAAACAGTAATTTCTCCGCATTGCAAGGTGCAATTCTGAAATTTTTTGCTTTTTCCTGCTCCTCTTAGCATGATAAAGAAGATTCAAAGAGAGTGAGGTGCCAGCTCCTTTCATTCAGTCAGGAGCTTCAAACATTTCTGGTATATGAATAACATGTTTTTCAATGGCAAAAATCAATGAATATTGTAAATGCACAAACAGTAATTTCTCCGCATTGCAAGGTGCAATTCTGAAATTTTTTGCTTTTTCCTGCTCCTCTTAGCATTATAAAGAAGATTCAAAGAGAGTGAGATGCCAGCTCCTTTCATTCAGTCAGTAGCTTCAATCATTTCTGGACGTTTTTCAATGGCAAAAATCAATGAATATTGTAAATGCACAAACAGTAATTTCTCCGCATTGCAAGGTGCAATTCTGAAATTTTTTGCTTTTTCCTGCTCCTCTTAGCATGATAAAGAAGATTCAAAGAGAGTGAGATGCCAGCTCCTTTCATTCAGTCAGTAGCTTCAATCATTTCTGGACGTTTTTCAATGGCAAAAATCAATGAATATTGTAAATGCACAAACAGTAATTTCTCCGCATTGCAATGTGCAATTCTGAAATTTTTTGCTTTTTCCTGCTCCTCTTAGCATGATAAAGAAGATTCAAAGAGAGTGAGATGCCAGCTCCTTTCATTCAGTCAGTAGCTTCAAACATTTCTGGTATATGAATAACATGATGTTTTTCAATGGCAAAAATCAATGAATATTGTAAATGCACAAACAGTAATTTCTCCGCATTGCAAGGTGCAATTCTGAAATTTTTTGCTTTTTTCTGCTCCTCTTAGCATGGTAAAGAAGATTCAAAGAGAGTGAGATGCCAGCTCCTTTCGTTCAGTCAGTAGCTTCAATCATTTCTGGACGTTTTTCAATGGCAAAAATCATTGAATATTATAAATGCACAAACAGTAATTTCTCCGCATTGCAAGGTGCAATTCTGAAATTTTTTGCTTTTTCCTGCTCCTCTTAGCATGATAAAGAAGATTCAAAGAGAGTGAGATGCCAGCTCCTTTCATTCAGTCAGTAGCTTCAATCATTTCTGGTATATGAATAACATGATGTTTTTCAATGGCAAAAATCAATGAATATTGTAAATGCACAAACAGTAATTTCTCCGCATTGCAAGGTGCAATTCTGAAATTTTTTGCTTTTTCCTGCTCCTCTTAGCATGATAAAGAAGATTCAAAGAGAGTGAGATGCCAGCTCCTTTCATTCAGTCAGTAGCTTCAATCATTTCTGGACGTTTTTCAATGGCAAAAATCAATGAATATTGTAAATGCACAAACAGTAATTTCTCCGCATTGCAAGGTGCAATTCTGAAATTTTTTGCTTTTTCCTGCTCCTCTTAGCATGATAAAGAAGATTCAAAGAGAGTGAGATGCCAGCTCCTTTCATTCAGTCAGTAGCTTTAATCATTTCTGGACGTTTTTCAATGGCAAAAATCATTGAATATTGTAAATGCACAATCAGTAATTTCTCCGCATTGCAAGGTGCAATTCTGAAATTTTTTACTTTTTCCTGCTCCTCTTAGCATGATAAAGAAGATTCAAAGAGAGTGAGATGCCAGCTCCTTTCATTCAGTCAGTAGCTTCAATCATTTCTGGTATATGAATAACATGATGTTTTTCAATCGCAAAAATCAATGAATATTGTAAATGCACAAACAGTAATTTCTCCGCATTGCAAGGTGCAATTCTGAAATTTTTTGCTTTTTCCTGCTCCTCTTAGCATGATAAAGAAGATTCAAAGAGAGTGAGATGCCAGCTCCTTTCATTCAGTCAGTAGCTTCAATCATTTCTGGACGTTTTTCAATGGCAAAAACCAATGAATATTGTAAATGCACAAACAGTAATTTCTCCGCATTGCAAGGTGCAATTCTAAAATTTTTTGCTTTTTCCTGCTCCTCTTAGCATGATAAAGAAGATTCAAAGAGAGTGAGATGCCAGATCCTTTCCTTCAGTCAGTAGCTTCAATCATTTCTGGTATATGAATAACATGATGTTTTTCAATGGCAAAAATCAATGAATTTTGTAAATGCACAAACAGTAATTTCTCCGCATTGCAAGGAGCAATTCTGAAATTTTTTGCTTTTTCCTGCTCCTCTTAGCATGATAAAGAAGATTCAAAGAGAGTAAGATGCCAGCTCCTTTCATTCAGTCAGTAGCTTCAATCATTTCTGGACATTTTTCAATGGCAAAAATCAATGAATATTGTAAATGCACAAACAGTAATTTCTCCGCATTGCAAGGTGCAATTCTGAAATTTTTTGCTTTTTCCTGCTCCTCTTAGCATGATAAAGAAGATTCAAAGAGAGTGAGATGCCAGCTCCTTTCATTCAGTCAGTAGCTTCAATCATTTCTGGACGTTTTTCAATGGCAAAAATCAATGAATATTGTAAATGCACAAACAGTAATTTCTCCGCATTGCAAGGTGCAATTCTGAAATTTTTTGCTTTTTCCTGCTCCTCTTAGCATGATAAAGAAGATTCAAAGAGAGTGAGATGCCAGCTCCTTTCATTCAGTCAGTAGCTTCAATCATTTCTGGACGTTTTTCAATGGCAAAAATCAATGAATATTGTAAATGCACAAACAGTAATTTCTCCGCATTGCAAGGTGCAATTCTGAATTTTTTTGCTTTTTCCTGCTCCTCTTAGCATGATAAAGAAGATTCAAAGAGAGTGAGATGCCAGCTCCTTTCATTCAGTCAGTAGCTTCAATCATTTCTGGTATATGAATAACATGATGTTTTTCAATGGCAAAAATCAATGAATATTGTAAATGCACAAACAGTAATTTCTCCGCATTGCAAGGTGCAATTCTGAAATTTTTTGCTTTTTCCTGCTCCTCTTAGCATGATAAAGAAGATTCAAAGAGAGTGAGATGCCAGCTCCTTTCATTCAGTCAGTAGCTTCAATCATTTCTGGACGTTTTTCAATGGCAAAAATCAATGAATATTGTAAATGCACAAACAGTAATTTCTCCGCATTGCAAGGTGCAATTCTGAAATTTTTTGCTTTTTCCTGCTCCTCTTAGCATGATAAAGAAGATTCAAAGAGAGTGAGATGCCAGCTCCTTTCATTCAGTCAGTAGCTTTAATCATTTCTGGACGTTTTTCAATGGCAAAAATCATTGAATATTGTAAATGCACAATCAGTAATTTCTCCGCATTGCAAGGTGCAATTCTGAAATTTTTTACTTTTTCCTGCTCCTCTTAGCATGATAAAGAAGATTCAAAGAGAGTGAGATGCCAGCTCCTTTCATTCAGTCAGTAGCTTCAATCATTTCTGGTATATGAATAACATGATGTTTTTCAATCGCAAAAATCAATGAATATTGTAAATGCACAAACAGTAATTTCTCCGCACTGCAAGGTGCAATTCTGAAATTTTTTGCTTTTTCCTGCTCCTCTTAGCATGATAAAGAAGATTCAAAGAGAGTGAGATGCCAGCTCCTTTCCTTCAGTCAGTAGCTTCAATCATTTCTGGTATATGAATAACATGATGTTTTTCAATGGCAAAAATCAATGAATTTTGTAAATGCACAAACAGTAATTTCTCCGCATTGCAAGGCGCAATTCTGAAATTTTTTGCTTTTTCCTGCTTCTCTTAGCATGATAAAGAAGATTCAAAGAGAGTGAGATGCCAGCTCCTTTCATTCAGTCAGTAGCTTCAATCATTTCTGGACATTTTTCAATGGCAAAAATCAATGAATATTGTAAATGCACAAACAGTAATTTCTCCGCATTGCAAGGTGCAATTCTGAAATTTTTTGCTTTTTCCTGCTCCTCTTAGCATGATAAAGAAGATTCAAAGAGAGTGAGATGCCAGCTCCTTTCCTTCAGTCAGTAGCTTCAATCATTTCTGGCATATGAATAACATGATGTTTTTCAATGGCAAAAATCAATGAATTTTGTAAATGCACAAACAGTAATTTCTCCGCATTGCAAGGCGCAATTCTGAAATTTTTTGCTTTTTCCTGCTCCTCTTAGCATGATAAAGAAGATTCAAAGAGAGTGAGATGCCAGCTCCTTTCATTCAGTCAGTAGCTTCAATCATTTCTGGACATTTTTCAATGGCAAAAATCAATGAATATTGTAAATGCACAAACAGTAATTTCTCCGCATTGCAAGGTGCAATTCTGAAATTTTTTGCTTTTTCCTGCTCCTCTTAGCATGATAAAGAAGATTCAAAGAGAGTGAGATGACAGCTCCTTTCATTCAGTCAGTAGCTTCAATCATTTCTGGACGTTTTTCAATGGCAAAAATCAATGAATATTGTAAATGCACAAACAGTAATTTCTCCGCATTGCAAGGTGCAATTCTGAAATTTTTTGCTTTTTCCTGCTCCTCTTAGCATGATAAAGAAGATTCAAAGAGAGTGAGGTGCCAGCTCCTTTCATTCAGTCAGGAGCTTCAAACATTTCTGGTATATGAATAACATGTTTTTCAATGGCAAAAATCAATGAATATTGTAAATGCACAAACAGTAATTTCTCCGCATTGCAAGGTGCAATTCTGAAATTTTTTGCTTTTTCCTGCTCCTCTTAGCATTATAAAGAAGATTCAAAGAGAGTGAGATGCCAGCTCCTTTCATTCAGTCAGTAGCTTCAATCATTTCTGGACGTTTTTCAATGGCAAAAATCAATGAATATTGTAAATGCACAAACAGTAATTTCTCCGCATTGCAAGGTGCAATTCTGAAATTTTTTGCTTTTTCCTGCTCCTCTTAGCATGATAAAGAAGATTCAAAGAGAGTGAGATGCCAGCTCCTTTCATTCAGTCAGTAGCTTCAATCATTTCTGGACGTTTTTCAATGGCAAAAATCAATGAATATTGTAAATGCACAAACAGTAATTTCTCCGCATTGCAATGTGCAATTCTGAAATTTTTTGCTTTTTCCTGCTCCTCTTAGCATGATAAAGAAGATTCAAAGAGAGTGAGATGCCAGCTCCTTTCATTCAGTCAGTAGCTTCAAACATTTCTGGTATATGAATAACATGATGTTTTTCAATGGCAAAAATCAATGAATATTGTAAATGCACAAACAGTAATTTCTCCGCATTGCAAGGTGCAATTCTGAAATTTTTTGCTTTTTTCTGCTCCTCTTAGCATGGTAAAGAAGATTCAAAGAGAGTGAGATGCCAGCTCCTTTCGTTCAGTCAGTAGCTTCAATCATTTCTGGACGTTTTTCAATGGCAAAAATCATTGAATATTATAAATGCACAAACAGTAATTTCTCCGCATTGCAAGGTGCAATTCTGAAATTTTTTACTTTTTCCTGCTCCTCTTAGCATGATAAAGAAGATTCAAAGAGAGTGAGATGCCAGCTCCTTTCATTCAGTCAGTAGCTTCAATC
Organism: Phyllobates terribilis; assembly: GCF_046119375.1. NCBI lineage: Eukaryota > Metazoa > Chordata > Amphibia > Anura > Dendrobatidae > Phyllobates > Phyllobates terribilis. The sequence goes on from NW_027364361.1 coordinate 63,346, forward strand.
ATTTCTGGTATATGAATAACATGATGTTTTTCAATGGCAAAAATCAATGAATATTGTAAATGCACAAACAGTAATTTCTCCGCATTGCAAGGTGCAATTCTGAAATTTTTTGCTTTTTCCTGCTCCTCTTAGCATGATAAAGAAGATTCAAAGAGAGTGAGATGCCAGCTCCTTTCATTCAGTCAGTAGCTTCAATCATTTCTGGACGTTTTTCAATGGCAAAAATCAATGAATATTGTAAATGCACAAACAGTAATTTCTCCGCATTGCAAGGTGCAATTCTGAAATTTTTTGCTTTTTCCTGCTCCTCTTAGCATGATAAAGAAGATTCAAAGAGAGTGAGATGCCAGCTCCTTTCCTTCAGTCAGTAGCTTTAATCATTTCTGGACGTTTTTCAATGGCAAAAATCATTGAATATTGTAAATGCACAATCAGTAATTTCTCCGCATTGCAAGGTGCAATTCTGAAATTTTTTACTTTTTCCTGCTCCTCTTAGCATGATAAAGAAGATTCAAAGAGAGTGAGATGCCAGCTCCTTTCATTCAGTCAGTAGCTTCAATCATTTCTGGTATATGAATAACATGATGTTTTTCAATCGCAAAAATCAATGAATATTGTAAATGCACAAACAGTAATTTCTCCGCATTGCAAGGTGCAATTCTGAAATTTTTTGCTTTTTCCTGCTCCTCTTAGCATGATAAAGAAGATTCAAAGAGAGTGAGATGCCAGCTCCTTTCATTCAGTCAGTAGCTTCAATCATTTCTGGACGTTTTTCAATGGCAAAAACCAATGAATATTGTAAATGCACAAACAGTAATTTCTCCGCATTGCAAGGTGCAATTCTAAAATTTTTTGCTTTTTCCTGCTCCTCTTAGCATGATAAAGAAGATTCAAAGAGAGTGAGATGCCAGATCCTTTCCTTCAGTCAGTAGCTTCAATCATTTCTGGTATATGAATAACATGATGTTTTTCAATGGCAAAAATCAATGAATTTTGTAAATGCACAAACAGTAATTTCTCCGCATTGCAAGGCGCAATTCTGAAATTTTTTGCTTTTTCCTGCTCCTCTTAGCATGATAAAGAAGATTCAAAGAGAGTGAGATGCCAGCTCCTTTCATTCAGTCAGTAGCTTCAATCATTTCTGGACATTTTTCAATGGCAAAAATCAATGAATATTGTAAATGCACAAACAGTAATTTCTCCGCATTGCAAGGTGCAATTCTGAAATTTTTTGCTTTTTCCTGCTCCTCTTAGCATGATAAAGAAGATTCAAAGAGAGTGAGATGCCAGCTCCTTTCATTCAGTCAGTAGCTTCAATCATTTCTGGACGTTTTTCAATGGCAAAAATCAATGAATATTGTAAATGCACAAACAGTAATTTCTCCGCATTGCAAGGTGCAATTCTGAAATTTTTTGCTTTTTCCTGCTCCTCTTAGCATGATAAAGAAGATTCAAAGAGAGTGAGATGCCAGCTCCTTTCATTCAGTCAGTAGCTTCAATCATTTCTGGACGTTTTTCAATGGCAAAAATCAATGAATATTGTAAATGCACAAACAGTAATTTCTCCGCATTGCAAGGTGCAATTCTGAATTTTTTTGCTTTTTCCTGCTCCTCTTAGCATGATAAAGAAGATTCAAAGAGAGTGAGATGCCAGCTCCTTTCATTCAGTCAGTAGCTTCAATCATTTCTGGTATATGAATAACATGATGTTTTTCAATGGCAAAAATCAATGAATATTGTAAATGCACAAACAGTAATTTCTCCGCATTGCAAGGTGCAATTCTGAAATTTTTTGCTTTTTCCTGCTCCTCTTAGCATGATAAAGAAGATTCAAAGAGAGTGAGATGCCAGCTCCTTTCATTCAGTCAGTAGCTTCAATCATTTCTGGACGTTTTTCAATGGCAAAAATCAATGAATATTGTAAATGCACAAACAGTAATTTCTCCGCATTGCAAGGTGCAATTCTGAAATTTTTTGCTTTTTCCTGCTCCTCTTAGCATGATAAAGAAGATTCAAAGAGAGTGAGATGCCAGCTCCTTTCATTCAGTCAGTAGCTTTAATCATTTCTGGACGTTTTTCAATGGCAAAAATCATTGAATATTGTAAATGCACAATCAGTAATTTCTCCGCATTGCAAGGTGCAATTCTGAAATTTTTTACTTTTTCCTGCTCCTCTTAGCATGATAAAGAAGATTCAAAGAGAGTGAGATGCCAGCTCCTTTCATTCAGTCAGTAGCTTCAATCATTTCTGGTATATGAATAACATGATGTTTTTCAATCGCAAAAATCAATGAATATTGTAAATGCACAAACAGTAATTTCTCCGCATTGCAAGGTGCAATTCTGAAATTTTTTGCTTTTTCCTGCTCCTCTTAGCATGATAAAGAAGATTCAAAGAGAGTGAGATGCCAGCTCCTTTCCTTCAGTCAGTAGCTTCAATCATTTCTGGTATATGAATAACATGATGTTTTTCAATGGCAAAAATCAATGAATTTTGTAAATGCACAAACAGTAATTTCTCCGCATTGCAAGGCGCAATTCTGAAATTTTTTGCTTTTTCCTGCTTCTCTTAGCATGATAAAGAAGATTCAAAGAGAGTGAGATGCCAGCTCCTTTCATTCAGTCAGTAGCTTCAATCATTTCTGGACATTTTTCAATGGCAAAAATCAATGAATATTGTAAATGCACAAACAGTAATTTCTCCGCATTGCAAGGTGCAATTCTGAAATTTTTTGCTTTTTCCTGCTCCTTTTAGCATGATAAAGAAGATTCAAAGAGAGTGAGATGCCAGCTCCTTTCATTCAGTCAGTAGCTTCAATCATTTCTGGACGTTTTTCAATGGCAAAAATCAATGAATATTGTAAATGCACAAACAGTAATTTCTCCGCATTGCAAGGTGCAATTCTGAAATTTTTTGCTTTTTCCTGCTCCTCTTAGCATGATAAAGAAGATTCAAAGAGAGTGAGATGCCAGCTCCTTTCATTCAGTCAGTAGCTTCAATCATTTCTGGACGTTTTTCAATGGCAAAAATCAATGAATATTGTAAATGCACAAACAGTAATTTCTCCGCATTGCAAGGTGCAATTCTGAATTTTTTTGCTTTTTCCTGCTCCTCTTGGCATGATAAAGAAGATTCAAAGAGAGTGAGATGCCAGATCCTTTCCTTCAGTCAGTAGCTTCAATCATTTCTGGTATATGAATAACATGATGTTTTTCAATGGCAAAAATCAATGAATTTTGTAAATGCACAAACAGTAATTTCTCCGCATTGCAAGGCGCAATTCTGAAATTTTTTGCTTTTTCCTGCTCCTCTTAGCATGATAAAGAAGATTCAAAGAGAGTGAGATGCCAGCTCCTTTCATTCAGTCAGTAGCTTCAATCATTTCTGGACATTTTTCAATGGCAAAAATCAATGAATATTGTAAATGCACAAACAGTAATTTCTCCGCATTGCAAGGTGCAATTCTGAAATTTTTTGCTTTTTCCTGCTCCTCTTAGCATGATAAAGAAGATTCAAAGAGAGTGAGATGCCAGCTCCTTTCATTCAGTCAGTAGCTTCAATCATTTCTGGACGTTTTTCAATGGCAAAAATCAATGAATATTGTAAATGCACAAACAGTAATTTCTCCGCATTGCAAGGTGCAATTCTGAAATTTTTTGCTTTTTCCTGCTCCTCTTAGCATGATAAAGAAGATTCAAAGAGAGTGAGATGCCAGCTCCTTTCATTCAGTCAGTAACTTCAATCATTTCTGGACGTTTTTCAATGGCAAAAATCAATGAATATTGTAAATGCACAAACAGTAATTTCTCCGCATTGCAATGTGCAATTCTGAAATTTTTTGAGTTTTCCTGCTCCTCTTAGCATGATAAAGAAGATTCAAAGAGAGTGAGATGCCAGCTCCTTTCATTCAGTCAGTAGCTTCAAACATTTCTGGTACATGAATAACATGATGTTTTTCAATGGCAAAAATCAATGAATATTGTAAATGCACAAACAGTAATTTCTCCGCATTGCAAGGTGCAATTCTGAAATTTTTTGCTTTTTCCTGCTCCTCTTAGCATGATAAAGAAGATTCAAAGAGAGTGAGATGCCAGTTCCTTTCGTTCAGTCAGTAGCTTCAATCATTTCTGGACGTTTTTCAATGGCAAAAATCATTGAATATTATAAATGCACAAACAGTAATTTCTCCGCATTGCAAGGTGCAATTCTGAAATTTTTTACTTTTTCCTGCTCCTCTTAGCATGATAAAGAAGATTCAAAGAGAGTGAGATGCCAGCTCCTTTCATTCAGTCAGTAGCTTCAATCATTTCTGGTATATGAATAACATGATGTTTTTCAATAGCAAAAATCAATGAATATTGTAAATGCACAAACAGTAATTTCTCCTCATTGCAAGGTGCAATTCTGAAATTTTTTGCTTTTTCCTGCTCCTCTTAGCATGATAAAGAAGATTCAAAGAGAGTGAGATGCCAGCTCCTTTCATTCAGTCAGTAGCTTCAATCATTTCTGGACGTTTTTCAATGGCAAAAATCAATGAATATTGTAAATGCACAAACAGTAATTTCTCCGCATTGCAAGGTGCAATTCTGAAATTTTTTACTTTTTCCTGCTCCTCTTAGCATGATAAAGAAGATTCAAAGAGAGTGAGATGCCAGCTCCTTTCATTCAGTCAGTAGCTTCAATCATTTCTGGTATATGAATAACATGATGTTTTTCAATCGCAAAAATCAATGAATATTGTAAATGCACAAACAGTAATTTCTCCGCATTGCAAGGTGCAATTCTGAAATTTTTTGCTTTTTCCTGCTCCTCTTAGCATGATAAAGAAGATTCAAAGAGAGTGAGATGCCAGCTCCTTTCATTCAGTCAGTAGCTTCAATCATTTCTGGACGTTTTTCAATGCAAAAATCAATGAATATTGTAAATGCACAAACAGTAATTTCTCCGCATTGCAAGGTGCAATTCTGAAATTCTTTGCTTTTTCCTGCTCCTCTAAGCATGATAAAGAAGATTCAAAGAGAGTGAGATGCCAGATCCTTTCCTTCAGTCAGTAGCTTCAATCATTTCTGGTATATGAATAACATGATGTTTTTCAATGGCAAAAATCAATGAATTTTGTAAATGCACAAACAGTAATTTCTCCGCATTGCAAGGCGCAATTCTGAAATTTTTTACTTTTTCCTGCTCCTCTTAGCATGATAAAGAAGATTCAAAGAGAGTGAGATGCCAGCTCCTTTCATTCAGTCAGTAGCTTCAATCATTTCTGGTATATGAATAACATGATGTTTTTCAATGGCAAAAATCAATGAATATTGTAAATGCACAAACAGTAATTTCTCCGCATTGCAAGGTGCAATTCTGAAATTTTTTGCTTTTTCCTGCTCCTCTTAGCATGATAAAGAAGATTCAAAGAGAGTGAGATGCCAGCTCCTTTCATTCAGTCAGTAGCTTCAATGATTTCTGGACGTTTTTCAATGGCAAAAATCAATGAATATTGTAAATGCACAAACAGTAATTTCTCCGCATTGCAAGGTGCAATTCTGAAATTTTTTGCTTTTTCCTGCTCCTCTTAGCATGATAAAGAAGATTCAAAGAGAGTGAGATGCCAGCTCCTTTCATTCAGTCAGTAGCTTTAATCATTTCTGGACGTTTTTCAATGGCAAAAATCATTGAATATTGTAAATGCACAATCAGTAATTTCTCCGCATTGCAAGGTGCAATTCTGAAATTTTTTACTTTTTCCTGCTCCTCTTAGCATGATAAAGAATATTCAAAGAGAGTGAGATGCCAGCTCCTTTCATTCAGTCAGTAGCTTCAATCATTTCTGGACGTTTTTCAATGGCAAAAATCAATGAATATTGTAAATGCACAAACAGTAATTTCTCCGCATTGCAAGGTGCAATTCTGAAATTTTTTGCTTTTTCCTGCTCCTCTTAGCATGATAAAGAAGATTCAAAGAGAGTGAGATGCCAGCTCCTTTCATTCAGTCAGTAACTTCAATCATTTCTGGACGTTTTTCAATGGCAAAAATCAATGAATATTGTAAATGCACAAACAGTAATTTCTCCGCATTGCAATGTGCAATTCTGAAATTTTTTGAGTTTTCCTGCTCCTCTTAGCATGATAAAGAAGATTCAAAGAGAGTGAGATGCCAGCTCCTTTCATTCAGTCAGTAGCTTCAAACATTTCTGGTACATGAATAACATGATGTTTTTCAATGGCAAAAATCAATGAATATTGTAAATGCACAAACAGTAATTTCTCCGCATTGCAAGGTGCAATTCTGAAATTTTTTGCTTTTTCCTGCTCCTCTTAGCATGATAAAGAAGATTCAAAGAGAGTGAGATGCCAGCTCCTTTCGTTCAGTCAGTAGCTTCAATCATTTCTGGACGTTTTTCAATGGCAAAAATCATTGAATATTATAAATGCACAAACAGTAATTTCTCCGCATTGCAAGGTGCAATTCTGAAATTTTTTACTTTTTCCTGCTCCTCTTAGCATGATAAAGAAGATTCAAAGAGAGTGAGATGCCAGCTCCTTTCATTCAGTCAGTAGCTTCAATCATTTCTGGTATATGAATAACATGATGTTTTTCAATAGCAAAAATCAATGAATATTGTAAATGCACAAACAGTAATTTCTCCTCATTGCAAGGTGCAATTCTGAAATTTTTTGCTTTTTCCTGCTCCTCTTAGCATGATAAAGAAGATTCAAAGAGAGTGAGATGCCAGCTCCTTTCATTCAGTCAGTAGCTTCAATCATTTCTGGACGTTTTTCAATGGCAAAAATCAATGAATATTGTAAATGCACAAACAGTAATTTCTCCGCATTGCAAGGTGCAATTCTGAAATTTTTTACTTTTTCCTGCTCCTCTTAGCATGATAAAGAAGATTCAAAGAGAGTGAGATGCCAGCTCCTTTCATTCAGTCAGTAGCTTCAATCATTTCTGGTATATGAATAACATGATGTTTTTCAATCGCAAAAATCAATGAATATTGTAAATGCACAAACAGTAATTTCTCCGCATTGCAAGGTGCAATTCTGAAATTTTTTGCTTTTTCCTGCTCCTCTTAGCATGATAAAGAAGATTCAAAGAGAGTGAGATGCCAGCTCCTTTCATTCAGTCAGTAGCTTCAATCATTTCTGGACGTTTTTCAATGGCAAAAATCAATGAATATTGTAAATGCACAAACAGTAATTTCTCCGCATTGCAAGGTGCAATTCTGAAATTCTTTGCTTTTTCCTGCTCCTCTAAGCATGATAAAGAAGATTCAAAGAGAGTGAGATGCCAGATCCTTTCCTTCAGTCAGTAGCTTCAATCATTTCTGGTATATGAATAACATGATGTTTTTCAATGGCAAAAATCAATGAATTTTGTAAATGCACAAACAGTAATTTCTCCGCATTGCAAGGCGCAATTCTGAAATTTTTTACTTTTTCCTGCTCCTCTTAGCATGATAAAGAAGATTCAAAGAGAGTGAGATGCCAGCTCCTTTCATTCAGTCAGTAGCTTCAATCATTTCTGGTATATGAATAACATGATGTTTTTCAATGGCAAAAATCAATGAATATTGTAAATGCACAAACAGTAATTTCTCCGCATTGCAAGGTGCAATTCTGAAATTTTTTGCTTTTTCCTGCTCCTCTTAGCATGATAAAGAAGATTCAAAGAGAGTGAGATGCCAGCTCCTTTCATTCAGTCAGTAGCTTCAATGATTTCTGGACGTTTTTCAATGGCAAAAATCAATGAATATTGTAAATGCACAAACAGTAATTTCTCCGCATTGCAAGGTGCAATTCTGAAATTTTTTGCTTTTTCCTGCTCCTCTTAGCATGATAAAGAAGATTCAAAGAGAGTGAGATGCCAGCTCCTTTCATTCAGTCAGTAGCTTTAATCATTTCTGGACGTTTTTCAATGGCAAAAATCATTGAATATTGTAAATGCACAATCAGTAATTTCTCCGCATTGCAAGGTGCAATTCTGAAATTTTTTACTTTTTCCTGCTCCTCTTAGCATGATAAAGAAGATTCAAAGAGAGTGAGATGCCAGCTCCTTTCATTCAGTCAGTAGCTTCAATCATTTCTGGTATATGAATAACATGATGTTTTTCAATCGCAAAAATCAATGAATATTGTAAATGCACAAACAGTAATTTCTCCGCATTGCAAGGTGCAATTCTGAAATTTTTTGCTTTTTCCTGCTCCTCTTAGCATGATAAAGAAGATTCAAAGAGAGTGAGATGCCAGATCCTTTCATTCAGTCAGTAGCTTCAATCATTTCTGGACGTTTTTCAATGGCAAAAACCAATGAATATTGTAAATGCACAAACAGTAATTTCTCCGCATTGCAAGGTGCAATTCTGAAACTTTTTGCTTTTTCCTGCTCCTCTTAGCATGATAAAGAAGATTCAAAGAGAGTGAGATGCCAGATCCTTTCCTTCAGTCAGTAGCTTCAATCATTTCTGGTATATGAATAACATGATGTTTTTCAATGGCAAAAATCAATGAATTTTGTAAATGCACAAACAGTAATTTCTCCGCATTGCAAGGCGCAATTCTGAAATTTTTTGCTTTTTCCTGCTCCTCTTAGCATGATAAAGAAGATTCAAAGAGAGTGAGATGCCAGCTCCTTTCATTCAGTCAGTAGCTTCAATCATTTCTGGACATTTTTCAATGGCAAAAATCAATGAATATTGTAAATGCACAAACAGTAATTTCTCCGCATTGCAAGGTGCAATTCTGAAATTTTTTGCTTTTTCCTGCTCCTCTTAGCATGATAAAGAAGATTCAAAGAGAGTGAGATGCCAGCTCCTTTCATTCAGTCAGTAGCTTCAATCATTTATGGACGTTTTTCAATGGCAAAAATCAATGAATATTGTAAATGCACAAACAGTAATTTCTCCGCATTGCAAGGTGCAATTCTGAAATTTTTTGCTTTTTCCTGCTCCTCTTAGCATGATAAAGAAGATTCAAAGAGAGTGAGATGCCAGCTCCTTTCATTCAGTCAGTAGCTTCAATCATTTCTGGACGTTTTTCAATGGCAAAAATCAATGAATATTGTAAATGCACAAACAGTAATTTCTCCGCATTGCAAGGTGCAATTCTGAAATTTTTTGCTTTTTCCTGCTCCTCTTAGCATGATAAAGAAGATTCAAAGAGAGTGAGATGCCAGCTCCTTTCATTCAGTCAGTAGCTTCAATCATTTCTGGACGTTTTTCAATGGCAAAAATCAATGAATATTGTAAATGCACAAACAGTAATTTCTCCGCATTGCAAGGTGCAATTCTGAAATTTTTTGCTTTTTCCTGCTCCTCTTAGCATGATAAACAAGATTCAAAGAGAGTGAGATGCCAGCTCCTTTCATTCAGTCAGTAGCTTCAATCATTTCTGGACGTTTTTCAATGGCAAAAATCATTGAATATTGTAAATGCACAAACAGTAATTTCTCCGCATTGCAAGGTGCAATTCTGAAATTTTTTGCTTTTTCCTGCTCCTCTTAGCATGATAAACAAGATTCAAAGAGAGTGAGATGCCAGCTCCTTTCATTCAGTCAGTAGCTTCAATCATTTCTGGACGTTTTTCAATGGCAAAAGTCAATGAATATTGTAAATGCACAAACAGTAATTTCTCCGCATTGCAAGGTGCAATTCTGAAATTTTTTGCTTTTTCCTGCTCCTCTTAGCATGATAAAGAAGATTCAAAGAGAGTGAGATGCCAGCTCCTTTCATTCAGTCAGTACCTTCAATCATTTCTGGACGTTTTTCAATGGCAAAAATCAATGAATATTGTAAATGCACAAACAGTAATTTCTCCGCATTGCAAGGTGCAATTCTGAAATTTTTTACTTTTTCCTGCTCCTCTTAGCATGATAAAGAAGATTCAAAGAGAGTGAGATGCCAGCTCCTTTCATTCAGTCAGTAGCTTCAATCATTTCTGGTATATGAATAACATGATGTTTTTCAATCGCAAAAATCAATGAATATTGTAAATGCACAAACAGTAATTTCTCCGCATTGCAAGGTGCAATTCTGAAATTTTTTGCTTTTTCCTGCTCCTCTTAGCATGATAAAGAAGATTCAAAGAGAGTGAGATGCCAGCTCCTTTCATTCAGTCAGTAGCTTCAATCATTTCTGGTATATGAATAACATGATGTTTTTCAATAGCAAAAATCAATGAATATTGTAAATGCACAAACAGTAATTTCTCCTCATTGCAAGGTGCAATTCTGAAATTTTTTGCTTTTTCCTGCTCCTCTTAGCATGATAAAGAAGATTCAAAGAGAGTGAGATGCCAGCTCCTTTCATTCAGTCAGTAGCTTCAATCATTTCTGGACGTTTTTCAATGGCAAAAATCAATGAATATTGTAAATGCACAAACAGTAATTTCTCCGCATTGCAAGGTGCAATTCTGAAATTTTTTACTTTTTCCTGCTCCTCTTAGCATGATAAAGAAGATTCAAAGAGAGTGAGATGCCAGCTCCTTTCATTCAGTCAGTAGCTTCAATCATTTCTGGTATATGAATAACATGATGTTTTTCAATCGCAAAAATCAATGAATATTGTAAATGCACAAACAGTAATTTCTCCGCATTGCAAGGTGCAATTCTGAAATTTTTTGCTTTTTCCTGCTCCTCTTAGCATGATAAAGAAGATTCAAAGAGAGTGAGATGCCAGCTCCTTTCATTCAGTCAGTAGCTTCAATCATTTCTGGACGTTTTTCAATGGCAAAAATCAATGAATATTGTAAATGCACAAACAGTAATTTCTCCGCATTGCAAGGTGCAATTCTGAAATTCTTTGCTTTTTCCTGCTCCTCTAAGCATGATAAAGAAGATTCAAAGAGAGTGAGATGCCAGATCCTTTCCTTCAGTCAGTAGCTTCAATCATTTCTGGTATATGAATAACATGATGTTTTTCAATGGCAAAAATCAATGAATTTTGTAAATGCACAAACAGTAATTTCTCCGCATTGCAAGGCGCAATTCTGAAATTTTTTACTTTTTCCTGCTCCTCTTAGCATGATAAAGAAGATTCAAAGAGAGTGAGATGCCAGCTCCTTTCATTCAGTCAGTAGCTTCAATCATTTCTGGTATATGAATAACATGATGTTTTTCAATGGCAAAAATCAATGAATATTGTAAATGCACAAACAGTAATTTCTCCGCATTGCAAGGTGCAATTCTGAAATTTTTTGCTTTTTCCTGCTCCTCTTAGCATGATAAAGAAGATTCAAAGAGAGTGAGATGCCAGCTCCTTTCATTCAGTCAGTAGCTTCAATCATTTCTGGACGTTTTTCAATGGCAAAAATCAATGAATATTGTAAATGCACAAACAGTAATTTCTCCGCATTGCAAGGTGCATTTCTGAAATTTTTTGCTTTTTCCTGCTCCTCTTAGCATGATAAAGAAGATTCAAAGAGAGTGAGATGCCAGCTCCTTTCATTCAGTCAGTAGCTTTAATCATTTCTGGACGTTTTTCAATGGCAAAAATCATTGAATATTGTAAATGCACAATCAGTAATTTCTCCGCATTGCAAGGTGCAATTCTGAAATTTTTTACTTTTTCCTGCTCCTCTTAGCATGATAAAGAAGATTCAAAGAGAGTGAGATGCCAGCTCCTTTCATTCAGTCAGTAGCTTCAATCATTTCTGGTATATGAATAACATGATGTTTTTCAATCGCAAAAATCAATGAATTTTGTAAATGCACAAACAGTAATTTCTCCGCATTGCAAGGCGCAATTCTGAAATTTTTTACTTTTTCCTGCTCCTCTTAGCATGATAAAGAAGATTCAAAGAGAGTGAGATGCCAGCTCCTTTCATTCAGTCAGTAGCTTCAATCATTTCTGGTATATGAATAACATGATGTTTTTCAATGGCAAAAATCAATGAATTTTGTAAATGCACAAACAGTAATTTCTCCGCATTGCAAGGCGCAATTCTGAAATTTTTTGCTTTTTCCTGCTCCTCTTAGCATGATAAAGAAGATTCAAAGAGAGTGAGATGCCAGCTCCTTTCATTCAGTCAGTAGCTTCAATCATTTCTGGACATTTTTCAATGGCAAAAATCAATGAATATTGTAAATGCACAAACAGTAATTTATCCGCATTGCAAGGTGCAATTCTGAAATTTTTTGCTTTTTCCTGCTCCTCTTAGCATGATAAAGAAGATTCAAAGAGAGTGAGATGCCAGCTCCTTTCATTCAGTCAGTAGCTTCAATCATTTATGGACGTTTTTCAATGGCAAAAATCAATGAATATTGTAAATGCACAAACAGTAATTTCTCCGCATTGCAAGGTGCAATTCTGAAATTTTTTGCTTTTTCCTGCTCCTCTTAGCATGATAAAGAAGATTCAAAGAGAGTGAGATGCCAGCTCCTTTCATTCAGTCAGTAGCTTCAATCATTTCTGGACGTTTTTCAATGGCAAAAATCAATGAATATTGTAAATGCACAAACAGTAATTTCTCCGCATTGCAAGGTGCAATTCTGAAATTTTTTGCTTTTTCCTGCTCCTCTTAGCATGATAAAGAAGATTCAAAGAGAGTGAGATGCCAGCTCCTTTCATTCAGTCAGTAGCTTCAATCATTTCTGGACGTTTTTCAATGGCAAAAATCAATGAATATTGTAAATGCACAAACAGTAATTTCTCCGCATTGCAAGGTGCAATTCTGAAATTTTTTGCTTTTTCCTGCTCCTCTTAGCATGATAAACAAGATTCAAAGAGAGTGAGATGCCAGCTCCTTTCATTCAGTCAGTAGCTTCAATCATTTCTGGACGTTTTTCAATGGCAAAAATCATTGAATATTGTAAATGCACAAACAGTAATTTCTCCGCATTGCAAGGTGCAATTCTGAAATTTTTTACTTTTTCCTGCTCCTCTTAGCATGATAAAGAAGATTCAAAGAGAGTGAGATGCCAGCTCCTTTCATTCAGTCAGTAGCTTCAATCATTTCTGGTATATGAATAACATGATGTTTTTCAATCGCAAAAATCAATGAATATTGTAAATGCACAAACAGTAATTTCTCCGCATTGCAAGGTGCAATTCTGAAATTTTTTGCTTTTTCCTGCTCCTCTTAGCATGATAAAGAAGATTCAAAGAGAGTGAGATGCCAGCTCCTTTCATTCAGTCAGTAGCTTCAATCATTTCTGGACGTTTTTCAATGGCAAAAATCAATGAATATTGTAAATGCACAAACAGTAATTTCTCCGCATTGCAAGGTGCAATTCTGAAATTTTTTGCTTTTTCCTGCTCCTCTTAGCATGATAAAGAAGATTCAAAGAGAGTGAGATGCCAGCTCCTTTCATTCAGTCAGTACCTTCAATCATTTCTGGACGTTTTTCAATGGCAAAATTCAATGAATATTGTAAATGCACAAACAGTAATTTCTCCGCATTGCAAGGTGCAATTCTGAAATTTTTTACTTTTTCCTGCTCCTCTTAGCATGATAAAGAAGATTCAAAGAGAGTGAGATGCCAGCTCCTTTCATTCAGTCAGTAGCTTCAATCATTTCTGGTATATGAATAACATGATGTTTTTCAATCGCAAAAATCAATGAATATTGTAAATGCACAAACAGTAATTTCTCCGCATTGCAAGGTGCAATTCTGAAATTTTTTGCTTTTTCCTGCTCCTCTTAGCATGATAAAGAAGATTCAAAGAGAGTGAGATGCCAGCTCCTTTCATTCAGTCAGTAGCTTCAATCATTTCTGGTATATGAATAACATGATGTTTTTCAATAGCAAAAATCAATGAATATTGTAAATGCACAAACAGTAATTTCTCCTCATTGCAAGGTGCAATTCTGAAATTTTTTGCTTTTTCCTGCTCCTCTTAGCATGATAAAGAAGATTCAAAGAGAGTGAGATGCCAGCTCCTTTCATTCAGTCAGTAGCTTCAATCATTTCTGGACGTTTTTCAATGGCAAAAATCAATGAATATTGTAAATGCACAAACAGTAATTTCTCCGCATTGCAAGGTGCAATTCTGAAATTTTTTACTTTTTCCTGCTCCTCTTAGCATGATAAAGAAGATTCAAAGAGAGTGAGATGCCAGCTCCTTTCATTCAGTCAGTAGCTTCAATCATTTCTGGTATATGAATAACATGATGTTTTTCAATCGCAAAAATCAATGAATATTGTAAATGCACAAACAGTAATTTCTCCGCATTGCAAGGTGCAATTCTGAAATTTTTTGCTTTTTCCTGCTCCTCTTAGCATGATAAAGAAGATTCAAAGAGAGTGAGATGCCAGCTCCTTTCATTCAGTCAGTAGCTTCAATCATTTCTGGACGTTTTTCAATGGCAAAAATTAATGAATATTGTAAATGCACAAACAGTAATTTCTCCGCATTGCAAGGTGCAATTCTGAAATTCTTTGCTTTTTCCTGCTCCTCTAAGCATGATAAAGAAGATTCAAAGAGAGTGAGATGCCAGATCCTTTCCTTCAGTCAGTAGCTTCAATCATTTCTGGTATATGAATAACATGATGTTTTTCAATGGCAAAAATCAATGAATTTTGTAAATGCACAAACAGTAATTTCTCCGCATTGCAAGGCGCAATTCTGAAATTTTTTACTTTTTCCTGCTCCTCTTAGCATGATAAAGAAGATTCAAAGAGAGTGAGATGCCAGCTCCTTTCATTCAGTCAGTAGCTTCAATCATTTCTGGTATATGAATAACATGATGTTTTTCAATGGCAAAAATCAATGAATATTGTAAATGCACAAACAGTAATTTCTCCGCATTGCAAGGTGCAATTCTGAAATTTTTTGCTTTTTCCTGCTCCTCTTAGCATGATAAAGAAGATTCAAAGAGAGTGAGATGCCAGCTCCTTTCATTCAGTCAGTAGCTTCAATCATTTCTGGACGTTTTTCAATGGCAAAAATCAATGAATATTGTAAATGCACAAACAGTAATTTCTCCGCATTGCAAGGTGCAATTCTGAAATTTTTTGCTTTTTCCTGCTCCTCTTAGCATGATAAAGAAGATTCAAAGAGAGTGAGATGCCAGCTCCTTTCATTCAGTCAGTAGCTTTAATCATTTCTGGACGTTTTTCAATGGCAAAAATCATTGAATATTGTAAATGCACAATCAGTAATTTCTCCGCATTGCAAGGTGCAATTCTGAAATTTTTTACTTTTTCCTGCTCCTCTTAGCATGATAAAGAAGATTCAAAGAGAGTGAGATGCCAGCTCCTTTCATTCAGTCAGTAGCTTCAATCATTTCTGGTATATGAATAACATGATGTTTTTCAATCGCAAAAATCAATGAATATTGTAAATGCACAAACAGTAATTTCTCCGCATTGCAAGGTGCAATTCTGAAATTTTTTGCTTTTTCCTGCTCCTCTTAGCATGATAAAGAAGATTCAAAGAGAGTGAGATGCCAGCTCCTTTCATTCAGTCAGTAGCTTCAATCATTTCTGGACGTTTTTCAATGGCAAAAACCAATGAATATTGTAAATGCACAAACAGTAATTTCTCCGCATTGCAAGGTGCAATTCTGAAACTTTTTGCTTTTTCCTGCTCCTCTTAGCATGATAAAGAAGATTCAAAGAGAGTGAGATGCCAGATCCTTTCCTTCAGTCAGTAGCTTCAATCATTTCTGGTATATGAATAACATGATGTTTTTCAATGGCAAAAATCAATGAATTTTGTAAATGCACAAACAGTAATTTCTCCGCATTGCAAGGCGCAATTCTGAAATTTTTTGCTTTTTCCTGCTCCTCTTAGCATGATAAAGAAGATTCAAAGAGAGTGAGATGCCAGCTCCTTTCATTCAGTCAGTAGCTTCAATCATTTCTGGACATTTTTCAATGGCAAAAATCAATGAATATTGTAAATGCACAAACAGTAATTTCTCCGCATTGCAAGGTGCAATTCTGAAATTTTTTGCTTTTTCCTGCTCCTCTTAGCATGATAAAGAAGATTCAAAGAGAGTGAGATGCCAGCTCCTTTCATTCAGTCAGTAGCTTCAATCATTTATGGACGTTTTTCAATGGCAAAAATCAATGAATATTGTAAATGCACAAACAGTAATTTCTCCGCATTGCAAGGTGCAATTCTGAAATTTTTTGCTTTTTCCTGCTCCTCTTAGCATGATAAAGAAGATTCAAAGAGAGTGAGATGCCAGCTCCTTTCATTCAGTCAGTAGCTTCAATCATTTCTGGACGTTTTTCAATGGCAAAAATCAATGAATATTGTAAATGCACAAACAGTAATTTCTCCGCATTGCAAGGTGCAATTCTGAAATTTTTTGCTTTTTCCTGCTCCTCTTAGCATGATAAAGAAGATTCAAAGAGAGTGAGATGCCAGATCCTTTCCTTCAGTCAGTAGCTTCAATCATTTCTGGTATATGAATAACATGATGTTTTTCAATGGCAAAAATCAATGAATTTTGTAAATGCACAAACAGTAATTTCTCCGCATTGCAAGGCGCAATTCTGAAATTTTTTGCTTTTTCCTGCTCCTCTTAGCATGATAAAGAAGATTCAAAGAGAGTGAGATGCCAGCTCCTTTCATTCAGTCAGTAGCTTCAATCATTTCTGGACATTTTTCAATGGCAAAAATCAATGAATATTGTAAATGCACAAACAGTAATTTCTCCGCATTGCAAGGTGCAATTCTGAAATTTTTTGCTTTTTCCTGCTCCTCTTAGCATGATAAAGAAGATTCAAAGAGAGTGAGATGCCAGATCCTTTCCTTCAGTCAGTAGCTTCAATCATTTCTGGTATATGAATAACATGATGTTTTTCAATGGCAAAAATCAATGAATTTTGTAAATGCACAAACAGTAATTTCTCCGCATTGCAAGGCGCAATTCTGAAATTTTTTGCTTTTTCCTGCTCCTCTTAGCATGATAAAGAAGATTCAAAGAGAGTGAGATGCCAGCTCCTTTCATTCAGTCAGTAGCTTCAATCATTTCTGGACGTTTTTCAATGGCAAAAATCAATGAATATTGTAAATGCACAAACAGTAATTTCTCCGCATTGCAAGGTGCAATTCTGAAATTTTTTGCTTTTTCCTGCTCCTCTTAGCATGATAAAGAAGATTCAAAGAGAGTGAGATGCCAGCTCCTTTCATTCAGTCAGTAGCTTCAATCATTTCTGGACGTTTTTCAATGGCAAAAATCAATGAATATTGTAAATGCACAAACAGTAATTTCTCCGCATTGCAATGTGCAATTCTGAAATTTTTTGCTTTTTCCTGCTCCTCTTAGCATGATAAAGAAGATTCAAAGAGAGTGAGATGCCAGCTCCTTTCATTCAGTCAGTAGCTTCAATCATTTCTGGACATTTTTCAATGGCAAAAATCAATGAATATTGTAAATGCACAAACAGTAATTTCTCCGCATTGCAAGGTGCAATTCTGAAATTTTTTGCTTTTTCCTGCTCCTCTTAGCATGATAAAGAAGATTCAAAGAGAGTGAGATGCCAGCTCCTTTCATTCAGTCAGTAGCTTCAATCATTTCTGGACGTTTTTCAATGGCAAAAATCAATGAATATTGTAAATGCACAAACAGTAATTTCTCCGCATTGCAAGGTGCAATTCTGAAATTTTTTGCTTTTTCCTGCTCCTCTTAGCATGATAAAGAAGATTCAAAGAGAGTGAGATGCCAGCTCCTTTCATTCAGTCAGTAGCTTCAATCATTTCTGGACGTTTTTCAATGGCAAAAATCAATGAATATTGTAAATGCACAAACAGTAATTTCTCCGCATTGCAATGTGCAATTCTGAAATTTTTTGCTTTTTCCTGCTCCTCTTAGCATGATAAAGAAGATTCAAAGAGAGTGAGATGCCAGCTCCTTTCATTCAGTCAGTAGCTTCAAACATTTCTGGTACATGAATAACATGATGTTTTTCAATGGCAAAAATCAATGAATATTGTAAATGCACAAACAGTAATTTCTCCGTATTGCAAGGTGCAATTCTGAAATTTTTTGCTTTTTCCTGCTCCTCTTAGCATGATAAAGAAGATTCAAAGAGAGTGAGATGCCAGCTCCTTTCGTTCAGTCAGTAGCTTCAATCATTTCTGGACGTTTTTCAATGGCAAAAATCATTGAATATTATAAATGCACAAACAGTAATTTCTCCGCATTGCAAGGTGCAATTCTGAAATTTTTTACTTTTTCCTGCTCCTCTTAGCATGATAAAGAAGATTCAAAGAGAGTGAGATGCCAGCTCCTTTCATTCAGTCAGTAGCTTCAATCATTTCTGGTATATGAATAACATGATGTTTTTCAATGGCAAAAATCAATGAATATTGTAAATGCACAAACAGTAATTTCTCCGCATTGCAAGGTGCAATTCTGAAATTTTTTGCTTTTTCCTGCTCCTCTTAGCATGATAAAGAAGATTCAAAGAGAGTGAGATGCCAGCTCCTTTCATTCAGTCAGTAGCTTCAATCATTTCTGGACGTTTTTCAATGGCAAAAATCAATGAATATTGTAAATGCACAAACAGTAATTTCTCCGCATTGCAAGGTGCAATTCTGAAATTTTTTGCTTTTTCCTGCTCCTCTTAGCATGATAAACAAGATTCAAAGAGAGTGAGATGCCAGCTCCTTTCATTCAGTCAGTAGCTTCAATCATTTCTGGACGTTTTTCAATGGCAAAAATCATTGAATATTGTAAATGCACAAACAGTAATTTCTCCGCATTGCAAGGTGCAATTCTGAAATTTTTTACTTTTTCCTGCTCCTCTTAGCATGATAAAGAAGATTCAAAGAGAGTGAGATGCCAGCTCCTTTCATTCAGTCAGTAGCTTCAATCATTTCTGGTATATGAATAACATGATGTTTTTCAATCGCAAAAATCAATGAATATTGTAAATGCACAAACAGTAATTTCTCCGCATTGCAAGGTGCAATTCTGAAATTTTTTGCTTTTTCCTGCTCCTCTTAGCATGATAAAGAAGATTCAAAGAGAGTGAGATGCCAGCTCCTTTCATTCAGTCAGTAGCTTCAATCATTTCTGGACGTTTTTCAATGGCAAAAATCAATGAATATTGTAAATGCACAAACAGTAATTTCTCCGCATTGCAAGGTGCAATTCTGAAATTTTTTGCTTTTTCCTGCTCCTCTAAGCATGATAAAGAAGATTCAAAGAGAGTGAGATGCCAGATCCTTTCCTTCAGTCAGTAGCTTCAATCATTTCTGGTATATGAATAACATGATGTTTTTCAATGGCAAAAATCAATGAATTTTGTAAATGCACAAACAGTAATTTCTCCGCATTGCAAGGCGCAATTCTGAAATTTTTTGCTTTTTCCTGCTCCTCTTAGCATGATAAAGAAGATTCAAAGAGAGTGAGATGCCAGCTCCTTTCATTCAGTCAGTAGCTTCAATCATTTCTGGACATTTTTCAATGGCAAAAATCAATGAATATTGTAAATGCACAAACAGTAATTTCTCCGCATTGCAAGGTGCAATTCTGAAATTTTTTGCTTTTTCCTGCTCCTCTTAGCATGATAAAGAAGATTCAAAGAGAGTGAGATGCCAGCTCCTTTCATTCAGTCAGTAGCTTCAATCATTTCTGGACGTTTTTCAATGGCAAAAATCAATGAATATTGTAAATGCACAAACAGTAATTTCTCCGCATTGCAAGGTGCAATTCTGAAATTTTTTGCTTTTTCCTGCTCCTCTTAGCATGATAAAGAAGATTCAAAGAGAGTGAGATGCCAGCTCCTTTCATTCAGTCAGTACCTTCAATTATTTCTGGACCTTTTTCAATGGCAAAAATCAATGAATATTGTAAATGCACAAACAGTAATTTCTCCGCATTGCAAGGTGCAATTCTGAAATTTTTTGCTTTTTCCTGCTCCTCTTAGCATGATAAAGAAGATTCAAAGAGAGTGAGATGCCAGCTCCTTTCATTCAGTCAGTAGCTTCAATCATTTATGGACGTTTTTCAATGGCAAAAATCAATGAATATTGTAAATGCACAAACAGTAATTTCTCCGCATTGCAAGGTGCAATTCTGAAATTTTTTGCTTTTTCCTGCTCCTCTTAGCATGATAAAGAAGATTCAAAGAGAGTGAGATGCCAGCTCCTTTCATTCAGTCAGTAGCTTCAATCATTTCTGGACGTTTTTCAATGGCAAAAATCAATGAATATTGTAAATGCACAAACAGTAATTTCTCCGCATTGCAAGGTGCAATTCTGAAATTTTTTGCTTTTTCCTGCTCCTCTTAGCATGATAAAGAAGATTCAAAGAGAGTGAGATGCCAGATCCTTTCCTTCAGTCAGTAGCTTCAATCATTTCTGGTATATGAATAACATGATGTTTTTCAATGGCAAAAATCAATGAATTTTGTAAATGCACAAACAGTAATTTCTCCGCATTGCAAGGCGCAATTCTGAAATTTTTTGCTTTTTCCTGCTCCTCTTAGCATGATAAAGAAGATTCAAAGAGAGTGAGATGCCAGCTCCTTTCATTCAGTCAGTAGCTTCAATCATTTCTGGACGTTTTTCAATGGCAAAAATCAATGAATATTGTAAATGCACAAACAGTAATTTCTCCGCATTGCAAGGTGCAATTCTGAAATTTTTTGCTTTTTCCTGCTCCTCTTAGCATGATAAAGAAGATTCAAAGAGAGTGAGATGCCAGCTCCTTTCATTCAGTCAGTAGCTTCAATCATTTCTGGACGTTTTTCAATGGCAAAAATCAATGAATATTGTAAATGCACAAACAGTAATTTCTCCGCATTGCAAGGTGCAATTCTGAAATTTTTTGCTTTTTCCTGCTCCTCTTAGCATGATAAAGAAGATTCAAAGAGAGTGAGATGCCAGCTCCTTTCATTCAGTCAGTAGCTTCAATCATTTCTGGACGTTTTTCAATGGCAAAAATCAATGAATATTGTAAATGCACAAACAGTAATTTCTCCGCATTGCAATGTGCAATTCTGAAATTTTTTGCTTTTTCCTGCTCCTCTTAGCATGATAAAGAAGATTCAAAGAGAGTGAGATGCCAGCTCCTTTCATTCAGTCAGTAGCTTCAAACATTTCTGGTACATGAATAACATGATGTTTTTCAATGGCAAAAATCAATGAATATTGTAAATGCACAAACAGTAATTTCTCCGCATTGCAAGGTGCAATTCTGAAATTTTTTGCTTTTTCCTGCTCCTCTTAGCATGATAAAGAAGATTCAAAGAGAGTGAGATGCCAGCTCCTTTCATTCAGTCAGTAGCTTCAATCATTTCTGGACGTTTTTCAATGGCAAAAATCAATGAATATTGTAAATGCACAAACAGTAATTTCTCCGCATTGCAAGGTGCAATTCTGAAATTTTTTGCTTTTTCCTGCTCCTCTTAGCATGATAAAGAAGATTCAAAGAGAGTGAGATGCCAGATCCTTTCCTTCAGTCAGTAGCTTCAATCATTTCTGGTATATGAATAACATGATGTTTTTCAATGGCAAAAATCAATGAATTTTGTAAATGCACAAACAGTAATTTCTCCGCATTGCAAGGCGCAATTCTGAAATTTTTTGCTTTTTCCTGCTCCTCTTAGCATGATAAAGAAGATTCAAAGAGAGTGAGATGCCAGCTCCTTTCATTCAGTCAGTAGCTTCAATCATTTCTGGACATTTTTCAATGGCAAAAATCAATGAATATTGTAAATGCACAAACAGTAATTTCTCCGCATTGCAAGGTGCAATAATGAAATTTTTTGCTTTTTCCTGCTCCTCTTAGCATGATAAAGAAGATTCAAAGAGAGTGAGATGCCAGCTCCTTTCATTCAGTCAGTAGCTTCAATCATTTCTGGACGTTTTTCAATGGCAAAAATCAATGAATATTGTAAATGCACAAACAGTAATTTCTCCGCATTGCAAGGTGCAATTCTGAAATTTTTTGCTTTTTCCTGCTCCTCTTAGCATGATAAAGAAGATTCAAAGAGAGTGAGATGCCAGCTCCTTTCATTCAGTCAGTAGCTTCAATCATTTCTGGACGTTTTTCAATGGCAAAAATCAATGAATATTGTAAATGCACAAACAGTAATTTCTCCGCATTGCAATGTGCAATTCTGAAATTTTTTGCTTTTTCCTGCTCCTCTTAGCATGATAAACAAGATTCAAAGAGAGTGAGATGCCAGCTCCTTTCATTCAGTCAGTAGCTTCAATCATTTCTGGACATTTTTCAATGACAAAAATCAATGAATATTGTAAATGCACAAACAGTAATTTCTCCGCATTGCAAGGTGCAATTCTGAAATTTTTTGCTTTTTCCTGCTCCTCTTAGCATGATAAAGAAGATTCAAAGAGAGTGAGATGCCAGCTCCTTTCATTCAGTCAGTAGCTTCAATCATTTCTGGACGTTTTTCAATGACAAAAATCAATGAATATTGTAAATGCACAAACAGTAATTTCTCTGCATTGCAAGGTGCAATTCTGAAATTTTTTGCTTTTTTATGCTCCTCTTAGCATGATAAAGAAGATTCAAAGAGAGTGAGATGCCAGATCCTTTCCTTCAGTCAGTAGCTTCAATCATTTCTGGTATATGAATAACATGATGTTTTTCAATGGCAAAAATCAATGAATTTTGTAAATGCACAAACAGTAATTTCTCTGCATTGCAAGGCGCAATTCTGAAATTTTTTGCTTTTTCCTGCTCCTCTTAGCATGATAAAGAAGATTCAAAGAGAGTGAGATGCCAGCTCCTTTCATTCAGTCAGTAGCTTCAATCATTTCTGGACGTTTTTCAATGGCAAAAATCAATGAATATTGTAAATGCACAAACAGTAATTTCTCCGCATTGCAAGGTGCAATTCTGAAATTTTTTGCTTTTTCCTGCTCCTCTTAGCATGATAAAGAAGATTCAAAGAGAGTGAGATGCCAGCTCCTTTCATTCAGTCAGTAGCTTCAATCATTTCTGGACGTTTTTCAATGGCAAAAATCAATGAATATTGTAAATGCACAAACAGTAATTTCTCCGCATTGCAAGGTGCAATTCTGAAATTTTTTGCTTTTTCCTGCTCCTCTTAGCATGATAAAGAAGATTCAAAGAGAGTGAGATGCCATATCCTTTCCTTCAGTCAGTAGCTTCAATCATTTCTGGTATATGAATAACATGATGTTTTTCAATGGCAAAAATCAATGAATTTTGTAAATGCACAAACAGTAATTTCTCCGCATTGCAAGGCGCAATTCTGAAATTTTTTGCTTTTTCCTGCTCCTCTTAGCATGATAAAGAAGATTCAAAGAGAGTGAGATGCCAGCTCCTTTCATTCAGTCAGTAGCTTCAATCATTTCTGGACATTTTTCAATGGCAAAAATCAATGAATATTGTAAATGCACAAACAGTAATTTCTCCGCATTGCAAGGTGCAATTCTGAAATTTTTTGCTTTTTCCTGCTCCTCTTAGCATGATAAAGAAGATTCAAAGAGAGTGAGATGCCAGCTCCTTTCATTCAGTCAGTAGCTTCAATCATTTCTGGACGTTTTTCAATGGCAAAAATAAATGAATATTGTAAATGCACAAACAGTAATTTCTCCGCATTGCAAGGTGCAATTCTGAAATTTTTTGCTTTTTCCTGCTCCTCTTAGCATGATAAAGAAGATTCAAAGAGAGTGAGATGCCAGCTCCTTTCATTCAGTCAGTACCTTCAATTATTTCTGGACCTTTTTCAATGGCAAAAATCAATGAATATTGTAAATGCACAAACAGTAATTTCTCCGCATTGCAAGGTGCAATTCTGAAATTTTTTGCTTTTTCCTGCTCCTTTTAGCATGATAAAGAAGATTCAAAGAGAGTGAGATGCCAGCTCCTTTCATTCAGTCAGTAGCTTCAATCATTTCTGGACGTTTTTCAATGGCAAAAATCAATGAATATTGTAAATGCACAAACTGTAATTTCTCCGCATTGCAAGGTGCAATTCTGAAATTTTTTGCTTTTTCCTGCTCCTCTTAGCATGATAAAGAAGATTCAAAGAGAGTGAGATGCCAGCTCCTTTCATTCAGTCAGTAGCTTCAATCATTTCTGGTATATGAATAACATGATGTTTTTCAATAGCAAAAATCAATGAATATTGTAAATGCACAAACAGTAATTTCTCCGCATTGCAAGGTGCAATTCTGAAATTTTTTGCTTTTTCCTGCTCCTCTTAGCATGATAAAGAAGATTCAAAGAGAGTGAGATGCCAGCTCCTTTCATTCAGTCAGTAGCTTCAATCATTTCTGGACGTTTTTCAATGGCAAAAATCAATGAATATTGTAAATGCACAAACAGTAATTTCTCCGCATTGCAAGGTGCAATTCTGAAATTTTTTACTTTTTCCTGCTCCTCTTAGCATGATAAAGAAGATTCAAAGAGAATGAGATGCCAGCTCCTTTCATTCAGTCAGTAGCTTCAATCATTTCTGGTATATGAATAACATGATGTTTTTCAATGGCAAAAATCAATGAATTTTGTAAATGCACAAACAGTAATTTCTCCGCATTGCAAGGTGCAATTCTGAAATTTTTTGCTTTTTCCTGCTCCTCTTAGCATGATAAAGAAGATTCAAAGAGAGTGAGATGCCAGCTCCTTTCATTCAGTCAGTAGCTTCAATCATTTCTGGACGTTTTTCAATGGCAAAAATCAATGAATATTGTAAATGCACAAACAGTAATTTCTCCGCATTGCAAGGTGCAATTCTGAAATTTTTTGCTTTTTCCTGCTCCTCTTAGCATGATAAAGAAGATTCAAAGAGAGTGAGATGCCAGCTCCTTTCATTCAGTCAGTAGCTTCAATCATTTCTGGACGTTTTTCAATGGCAAAAATCAATGAATATTGTAAATGCACAAACAGTAATTTCTCCGCATTGCAAGGTGCAATTCTGAAATTTTTTGCTTTTTCCTGCTCCTCTTAGCATGATAAAGAAGATTCAAAGAGAGTGAGATGCCAGATCCTTTCCTTCAGTCAGTAGCTTCAATCATTTCTGGTATATGAATAACATGATGTTTTTCAATGGCAAAAATCAATGAATTTTGTAAATGCACAAACAGTAATTTCTCCGCATTGCAAGGCGCAATTCTGAAATTTTTTGCTTTTTCCTGCTCCTCTTAGCATGATAAAGAAGATTCAAAGAGAGTGAGATGCCAGCTCCTTTCATTCAGTCAGTAGCTTCAATCATTTCTGGACATTTTTCAATGGCAAAAATCAATGAATATTGTAAATGCACAAACAGTAATTTCTCCGCATTGCAAGGTGCAATTCTGAAATTTTTTGCTTTTTCCTGCTCCTCTTAGCATGATAAAGAAGATTCAAAGAGAGTGAGATGCCAGCTCCTTTCATTCAGTCAGTAGCTTCAATCATTTCTGGACGTTTTTCAATGGCAAAAATCAATGAATATTGTAAATGCACAAACAGTAATTTCTCCGCATTGCAAGGTGCAATTCTGAAATTTTTTGCTTTTTCCTGCTCCTCTTAGCATGATAAAGAAGATTCAAAGAGAGTGAGATGCCAGCTCCTTTCATTCAGTCAGTAGCTTCAATCATTTCTGGACGTTTTTCAATGGCAAAAATCAATGAATATTGTAAATGCACAAACAGTAATTTCTCCGCATTGCAATGTGCAATTCTGAAATTTTTTGCTTTTTCCTGCTCCTCTTAGCATGATAAAGAAGATTCAAAGAGAGTGAGATGCCAGCTCCTTTCATTCAGTCAGTAGCTTCAATCATTTCTGGACATTTTTCAATGGCAAAAATCAATGAATATTGTAAATGCACAAACAGTAATTTCTCCGCATTGCAAGGTGCAATTCTGAAATTTTTTGCTTTTTCCTGCTCCTCTTAGCATGATAAAGAAGATTCAAAGAGAGTGAGATGCCAGCTCCTTTCATTCAGTCAGTAGCTTCAATCATTTCTGGACGTTTTTCAATGACAAAAATCAATGAATATTGTAAATGCACAAACAGTAATTTCTCTGCATTGCAAGGTGCAATTCTGAAATTTTTTGCTTTTTCCTGCTCCTCTTAGCATGATAAAGAAGATTCAAAGAGAGTGAGATGCCAGATCCTTTCCTTCAGTCAGTAGCTTCAATCATTTCTGGTATATGAATAACATGATGTTTTTCAATGGCAAAAATCAATGAATTTTGTAAATGCACAAACAGTAATTTCTCTGCATTGCAAGGCGCAATTCTGAAATTTTTTGCTTTTTCCTGCTCCTCTTAGCATGATAAAGAAGATTCAAAGAGAGTGAGATGCCAGCTCCTTTCATTCAGTCAGTAGCTTCAATCATTTCTGGACATTTTTCAATGGCAAAAATCAATGAATATTGTAAATGCACAAACAGTAATTTCTCCGCATTGCAAGGTGCAATTCTGAAATTTTTTGCTTTTTCCTGCTCCTCTTAGCATGATAAAGAAGATTCAAAGAGAGTGAGATGCCAGCTCCTTTCATTCAGTCAGTAGCTTCAATCATTTCTGGACGTTTTTCAATGGCAAAAATCAATGAATATTGTAAATGCACAAACAGTAATTTCTCCGCATTGCAAGGTGCAATTCTGAAATTTTTTGCTTTTTCCTGCTCCTCTTAGCATGATAAAGAAGATTCAAAGAGAGTGAGATGCCAGCTCCTTTCATTCAGTCAGTAGCTTCAATCATTTCTGGACGTTTTTCAATGGCAAAAATCAATGAATATTGTAAATGCACAAACAGTAATTTCTCCGCATTGCAAGGTGCAATTCTGAAATTTTTTGCTTTTTCCTGCTCCTCTTAGCATGATAAAGAAGATTCAAAGAGAGTGAGATGCCAGATCCTTTCCTTCAGTCAGTAGCTTCAATCATTTCTGGTATATGAATAACATGATGTTTTTCAATGGCAAAAATCAATGAATTTTGTAAATGCACAAACAGTAATTTCTCCGCATTGCAAGGCGCAATTCTGAAATTTTTTGCTTTTTCCTGCTCCTCTTAGCATGATAAAGAAGATTCAAAGAGAGTGAGATGCCAGCTCCTTTCATTCAGTCAGTAGCTTCAATCATTTCTGGACATTTTTCAATGGCAAAAATCAATGAATATTGTAAATGCACAAACAGTAATTTCTCCGCATTGCAAGGTGCAATTCTGAAATTTTTTGCTTTTTCCTGCTCCTCTTAGCATGATAAAGAAGATTCAAAGAGAGTGAGATGCCAGCTCCTTTCATTCAGTCAGTAGCTTCAATCATTTCTGGACGTTTTTCAATGGCAAAAATCAATGAATATTGTAAATGCACAAACAGTAATTTCTCCGCATTGCAAGGTGCAATTCTGAAATTTTTTGCTTTTTCCTGCTCCTCTTAGCATGATAAAGAAGATTCAAAGAGAGTGAGATGCCAGCTCCTTTCATTCAGTCAGTAGCTTCAATCATTTCTGGACGTTTTTCAATGGCAAAAATCAATGAATATTGTAAATGCACAAACAGTAATTTCTCCGCATTGCAATGTGCAATTCTGAAATTTTTTGCTTTTTCCTGCTCCTCTTAGCATGATAAAGAAGATTCAAAGAGAGTGAGATGCCAGCTCCTTTCATTCAGTCAGTAGCTTCAAACATTTCTGGTACATGAATAACATGATGTTTTTCAATGTCAAAAATCAATGAATATTGTAAATGCACAAACAGTAATTTCTCCGCATTGCAAAGTGCAATTCTGAAATTTTTTGCTTTTTCCTGCTCCTCTTAGCATGATAAAGAAGATTCAAAGAGAGTGAGATGCCAGCTCCTTTCGTTCAGTCAGTAGCTTCAATCATTTCTGGACGTTTTTCAATGGCAAAAATCATTGAATATTATAAATGCACAAACAGTAATTTCTCCGCATTGCAAGGTGCAATTCTGAAATTTTTTACTTTTTCCTGCTCCTCTTAGCATGATAAAGAAGATTCAAAGAGAGTGAGATGCCAGCTCCTTTCATTCAGTCAGTAGCTTCAATCCTTTCTGGTATATGAATAACATGATGTTTTTCAATGGCAAAAATCAATGAATATTGTAAATGCACAAACAGTAATTTCTCCGCATTGCAAGGTGCAATTCTGAAATTTTTTGCTTTTTCCTGCTCCTCTTAGCATGATAAAGAAGATTCAAAGAGAGTGAGATGCCAGCTCCTTTCATTCAGTCAGTAGCTTCAATCATTTCTGGACGTTTTTCAATGGCAAAAATCAATGAATATTGTAAATGCACAAACAGTAATTTCTCCGCATTGCAAGGTGCAATTCTGAAATTTTTTGCTTTTTCCTGCTCCGCTTAGCATGATAAACAAGATTCAAAGACAGTGAGATGCCAGCTCATTTCATTCAGTCAGTAGCTTCAATCATTTCTGGACGTTTTTCAATGGCAAAAATCATTGAATATTGTAAATGCACAAACAGTAATTTCTCCGCATTGCAAAGTGCAATTCTGAAATTTTTTACTTTTTCCTGCTCCTCTTAGCATGATAAAGAAGATTCAAAGAGAGTGAGATGCCAGCTCCTTTCATTCAGTCAGTAGCTTCAATCATTTCTGGTATATGAATAACATGATGTTTTTCAATCGCAAAAATCAATGAATATTGTAAATGCACAAACAGTAATTTCTCCGCATTGCAAGGTGCAATTCTGAAATTTTTTGCTTTTTCCTGCTCCTCTTAGCATGATAAAGAAGATTCAAAGAGAGTGAGATGCCAGCTCCTTTCATTCAGTCAGTAGCTTCAATCATTTCTGGACGTTTTTCAATGGCAAAAATCAATGAATATTGTAAATGCACAAACCGTAATTTCTCCGCATTGCAAGGTGCAATTCTGAAATTTTTTGCTTTTTCCTGCTCCTCTAAGCATGATAAAGAAGATTCAAAGAGAGTGAGATGCCAGATCCTTTCCTTCAGTCAGTAGCTTCAATCATTTCTGGTATATGAATAACATGATGTTTTTCAATGGCAAAAATCAATGAATTTTGTAAATGCACAAACAGTAATTTCTCCGCATTGCAAGGCGCAATTCTGAAATTTTTTGCTTTTTCCTGCTCCTCTTAGCATGATAAAGAAGATTCAAAGAGAGTGAGATGCCAGCTCCTTTCATTCAGTCAGTAGCTTCAATCATTTCTGGACATTTTTCAATGGCAAAAATCAATGAATATTGTAAATGCACAAACAGTAATTTCTCCGCATTGCAAGGTGCAATTCTGAAATTTTTTGCTTTTTCCTGCTCCTCTTAGCATGATAAAGAAGATTCAAAGAGAGTGAGATGCCAGCTCCTTTCATTCAGTCAGTAGCTTCAATCATTTCTGGACGTTTTTCAATGGCAAAAATCAATGAATATTGTAAATGCACAAACAGTAATTTCTCCGCATTGCAAGGTGCAATTCTGAAATTTTTTGCTTTTTCCTGCTCCTCTTAGCATGATAAAGAAGAGTCAAAGAGAGTGAGATGCCAGCTCCTTTCATTCAGTCAGTACCTTCAATCATTTCTGGACGTTTTTCAATGGCAAAAATCAATGAATATTGTAAATGCACAAACAGTAATTTCTCCGCATTGCAAGGTGCAATTCTGAAATTTTTTACTTTTTCCTGCTCCTCTTAGCATGATAAAGAAGATTCAAAGAGAGTGAGATGCCAGCTCCTTTCATTCAGTCAGTAGCTTCAATCATTTCTGGACGTTTTTCAATGGCAAAAATCAATGAATATTGTAAATGCACAAACTGTAATTTCTCCGCATTGCAAGGTGCAATTCTGAAATTTTTTGCTTTTTCCTGCTCCTCTTAGCATGATAAAGAAGATTCAAAGAGAGTGAGATGCCAGCTCCTTTCATTCAGTCAGTAGCTTCAATCATTTCTGGTATATGAATAACATGATGTTTTTCAATAGCAAAAATCAATGAATATTGTAAATGCACAAACAGTAATTTCTCCGCATTGCAAGGTGCAATTCTGAAATTTTTTGCTTTTTCCTGCTCCTCTTAGCATGATAAAGAAGATTCAAAGAGAGTGAGATGCCAGCTCCTTTCATTCAGTCAGTAGCTTCAATCATTTCTGGATGTTTTTCAATGGCAAAAATCAATGAATATTGTAAATGCACAAACAGTAATTTCTCCGCATTGCAAGGTGCAATTCTGAAATTTTTTACTTTTTCCTGCTCCTCTTAGCATGATAAAGAAGATTCAAAGAGAGTGAGATGCCAGCTCCTTTCATTCAGTCAGTAGCTTCAATCATTTCTGGTATATGAATAACATGATGTTTTTCAATCGCAAAAATCCATGAATATTGTAAATGCACAAACAGTAATTTCTCCGCATTGCAAGGTGCAATTCTGAAATTTTTTGCTTTTTCCTGCTCCTCTTAGCATGATAAAGAAGATTCAAAGAGAGTGAGATGCCAGCTCCTTTCATTCAGTCAGTAGCTTCAATCATTTCTGGACGTTTTTCAATGGCAAAAATCAATGAATATTGTAAATGCACAAACAGTAATTTCTCCGCATTGCAAGGTGCAATTCTGAAATTTTTTGCTTTTTCCTGCTCCTCTAAGCATGATAAAGAAGATTCAAAGAGAGTGAGATGCCAGATCCTTTCCTTCAGTCAGTAGCTTCAATCATTTCTGGTATATGAATAACATGATGTTTTTCAATGGCAAAAATCAATGAATTTTGTAAATGCACAAACAGTAATTTCTCCGCATTGCAAGGTGCAATTCTGAAATTTTTTGCTTTTTCCTGCTCCTCTTAGCATGATAAAGAAGATTCAAAGAGAGTGAGATGCCAGCTCCTTTCATTCAGTCAGTAGCTTCAATCATTTCTGGACGTTTTTCAATGGCAAAAATCAATGAATATTGTAAATGCACAAACAGTAATTTCTCCGCATTGCAAGGTGCAATTCTGAAATTTTTTGCTTTTTCCTGCTCCTCTTAGCATGATAAAGAAGAGTCAAAGAGAGTGAGATGCCAGCTCCTTTCATTCAGTCAGTACCTTCAATCATTTCTGGACGTTTTTCAATGGCAAAAATCAATGAATATTGTAAATGCACAAACAGTAATTTCTCCGCATTGCAAGGTGCAATTCTGAAATTTTTTACTTTTTCCTGCTCCTCTTAGCATGATAAAGAAGATTCAAAGAGAGTGAGATGCCAGCTCCTTTCATTCAGTCAGTAGCTTCAATCATTTCTGGACGTTTTTCAATGGCAAAAATCAATGAATATTGTAAATGCACAAACTGTAATTTCTCCGCATTGCAAGGTGCAATTCTGAAATTTTTTGCTTTTTCCTGCTCCTCTTAGCATGATAAAGAAGATTCAAAGAGAGTGAGATGCCAGCTCCTTTCATTCAGTCAGTAGCTTCAATCATTTCTGGTATATGAATAACATGATGTTTTTCAATAGCAAAAATCAATGAATATTGTAAATGCACAAACAGTAATTTCTCCGCATTGCAAGGTGCAATTCTGAAATTTTTTGCTTTTTCCTGCTCCTCTTAGCATGATAAAGAAGATTCAAAGAGAGTGAGATGCCAGCTCCTTTCATTCAGTCAGTAGCTTCAATCATTTCTGGATGTTTTTCAATGGCAAAAATCAATGAATATTGTAAATGCACAAACAGTAATTTCTCCGCATTGCAAGGTGCAATTCTGAAATTTTTTACTTTTTCCTGCTCCTCTTAGCATGATAAAGAAGATTCAAAGAGAGTGAGATGCCAGCTCCTTTCATTCAGTCAGTAGCTTCAATCATTTCTGGTATATGAATAACATGATGTTTTTCAATCGCAAAAATCAATGAATATTGTAAATGCACAAACAGTAATTTCTCCGCATTGCAAGGTGCAATTCTGAAATTTTTTGCTTTTTCCTGCTCCTCTTAGCATGATAAAGAAGATTCAAAGAGAGTGAGATGCCAGCTCCTTTCATTCAGTCAGTAGCTTCAATCATTTCTGGACGTTTTTCAATGGCAAAAATCAATGAATATTGTAAATGCACAAACAGTAATTTCTCCGCATTGCAAGGTGCAATTCTGAAATTTTTTGCTTTTTCCTGCTCCTCTAAGCATGATAAAGAAGATTCAAAGAGAGTGAGATGCCAGATCCTTTCCTTCAGTCAGTAGCTTCAATCATTTCTGGTATATGAATAACATGATGTTTTTCAATGGCAAAAATCAATGAATTTTGTAAATGCACAAACAGTAATTTCTCCGCATTGCAAGGCGCAATTCTGAAATTTTTTGCTTTTTCCTGCTCCTCTTAGCATGATAAAGAAGATTCAAAGAGAGTGAGATGCCAGCTCCTTTCATTCAGTCAGTACCTTCAATCATTTCTGGACGTTTTTCAATGGCAAAAATCAATGAATATTGTAAATGCACAAACAGTAATTTCTCCGCATTGCAAGGTGCAATTCAGAAATTTTTTACTTTTTCCTGCTCCTCTTAGCATGATAAAGAAGATTCAAAGAGAGTGAGATGCCAGCTCCTTTCATTCAGTCAGTAGCTTCAATCATTTCTGGACGTTTTTCAATGGCAAAAATCAATCAATATTGTAAATGCACAAACTGTAATTTCTCCGCATTGCAAGGTGCAATTCTGAAATTTTTTGCTTTTTCCTGCTCCTCTTAGCATGATAAAGAAGATTCAAAGAGAGTGAGATGCCAGCTCCTTTCATTCAGTCAGTAGCTTCAATCATTTCTGGTATATGAATAACATGATGTTTTTCAATAGCAAAAATCAATGAATATTGTAAATGCACAAACAGTAATTTCTCCGCATTGCAAGGTGCAATTCTGAAATTTTTTGCTTTTTCCTGCTCCTCTTAGCATGATAAAGAAGATTCAAAGAGAGTGAGATGCCAGCTCCTTTCATTCAGTCAGTAGCTTCAATCATTTCTGGATGTTTTTCAATGGCAAAAATCAATGAATATTGTAAATGCACAAACAGTAATTTCTCCGCATTGCAAGGTGCAATTCTGAAATTTTTTACTTTTTCCTGCTCCTCTTAGCATGATAAAGAAGATTCAAAGAGAGTGAGATGCCAGCTCCTTTCATTCAGTCAGTAGCTTCAATCATTTCTGGTATATGAATAACATGATGTTTTTCAATCGCAAAAATCAATGAATATTGTAAATGCACAAACAGTAATTTCTCCGCATTGCAAGGTGCAATTCTGAAATTTTTTGCTTTTTCCTGCTCCTCTTAGCATGATAAAGAAGATTCAAAGAGAGTGAGATGCCAGCTCCTTTCATTCAGTCAGTAGCTTCAATCATTTCTGGACGTTTTTCAATGGCAAAAATCAATGAATATTGTAAATGCACAAACAGTAATTTCTCCGCATTGCAAGGTGCAATTCTGAAATTTTTTGCTTTTTCCTGCTCCTCTAAGCATGATAAAGAAGATTCAAAGAGAGTGAGATGCCAGATCCTTTCCTTCAGTCAGTAGCTTCAATCATTTCTGGTATATGAATAACATGATGTTTTTCAATGGCAAAAATCAATGAATTTTGTAAATGCACAAACAGTAATTTCTCCGCATTGCAAGGCGCAATTCTGAAATTTTTTGCTTTTTCCTGCTCCTCTTAGCATGATAAAGAAGATTCAAAGAGAGTGAGATGCCAGCTCCTTTCATTCAGTCAGTAGCTTCAATCATTTCTGGACATTTTTCAATGGCAAAAATCAATGAATATTGTAAATGCACAAACAGTAATTTCTCCGCATTGCAAGGTGCAATTCTGAAATTTTTTGCTTTTTCCTGCTCCTCTTAGCATGATAAAGAAGATTCAAAGAGAGTGAGATGCCAGCTCCTTTCATTCAGTCAGTAGCTTCAATCATTTCTGGATGTTTTTCAATGGCAAAAATCAACGAATATTGTAAATGCACAAACAGTAATTTCTCCGCATTGCAAGGTGCAATTCTGAAATTTTTTCCTTTTTCCTGCTCCTCTTAGCATGATAAAGAAGATTCAAAGAGAGTGAGATGCCAGCTCCTTTCATTCAGTCAGTAGCTTCAATCATTTCTGGACGTTTTTCAATGGCAAAAATCAATGAATATTGTAAATGCACAAACTGTAATTTCTCCGCATTGCAAGGTGCAATTCTGAAATTTTTTGCTTTTTCCTGCTCCACTTAGCATGATAAAGAAGATTCAAAGAGAGTGAGATGCCAGCTCCTTTCATTCAGTCAGTAGCTTCAATCATTTCTGGACGTTTTTCAATGGCAAAAATCAATGAATATTGTAAATGCACAAACAGTAATTTCTCCGCATTGCAAGATGCAATTCTGAAATTTTTTGCTTTTTCCTGCTCCTCTTAGCATGATAAAGAAGATTCAAAGAGAGTGAGATGCCAGCTCCTTTCATTCAGTCAGTACCTTCAATCATTTCTGGACGTTTTTCAATGGCAAAAATCAATGAATATTGTAAATGCACAAACAGTAATTTCTCCGCATTGCAAGGTGCAATTCTGAAATTTTTTGCTTTTTCCTGCTCCTCTTAGCATGATAAAGAAGATTCAAAGAGAGTGAGATGCCAGCTCCTTTCATTCAGTCAGTAGCTTCAAACATTTCTGGTATATGAATAACATGATGTTTTTCAATGGCAAAAATCAATGAATATTGTAAATGCACAAACAGTAATTTCTCCGCATTGCAAGGTGCAAGTCTGAAATTTTTTGCTTTTTTCTGCTCCTCTTAGCATGATAAAGAAGATTCAAAGAGAGTGAGATGCCAGCTCCTTTCATTCAGTCAGTAGCTTCAAACATTTCTGGTATA
Organism: Phyllobates terribilis; assembly: GCF_046119375.1. Lineage (NCBI taxonomy): Eukaryota > Metazoa > Chordata > Amphibia > Anura > Dendrobatidae > Phyllobates > Phyllobates terribilis. The sequence continues at coordinate 97,987 of NW_027364361.1, forward strand.
TGAATAACATGATGTTTTTCAATGGCAAAAATGAATGAATATTGTAAATGCACAAACAGTAATTTCTCCGCATTGCAAGGTGCAAGTCTGAAATTTTTTGCTTTTTCCTGCTCCTCTTAGCATGATAAAGAAGATTCAAAGAGAGTGAGATGCCAGCTACTTTCATTCAGTCAGTAGCTTCAATCATTTCTGGACGTTTTTCAATGGCAAAAATCAATGAATATTGTAAATGCACAAACAGTAATTTCTCCACATTGCAAGGTGCAATTCTGAAATTTTTTGCTTTTTCATGCTCCTCTTAGCATGATAAAGAAGATTCAAAGAGATTGAGATGCCAGCTCCTTTCATTCAGTCAGTAGCTTCAAACATTTCTGGTATATGAATAACATTATGTTTTTCAATGGCAAAAATCAATGAATATTGTAAATGCACAAACAGTAATTTCTCCGCATTGCAAGGTGCAATTCTGAAATTTTTTGCTTTTTCCTGCTCCTCTTAGCATGATAAAGAAGATTCAAAGAGAGTGAGATGCCAGATCCTTTCCTTCAGTCAGTAGCTTCAATCATTTCTGGTATATGAATAACATGATGTTTTTCAATGGCAAAAATCAATGAATTTTGTAAATGCACAAACAGTAATTTCTCCGCATTGCAAGGCGCAATTCTGAAATTTTTTGCTTTTTCCTGCTCCTCTTAGCATGATAAAGAAGATTCAAAGAGAGTGAGATGCCAGCTCCTTTCATTCAGTCAGTAGCTTCAATCATTTCTGGACGTTTTTCAATGGCAAAAATCAATGAATATTGTAAATGCACAAACAGTAATTTCTCCGCATTGCAAGGTGCAATTCTGAAATTTTTTGCTTTTTCCTGCTCCTCTTAGCATGATAAAGAAGATTCAAAGAGAGTGAGATGCCAGCTCCTTTCATTCAGTCAGTAGCTTCAATCATTTCTGGACGTTTTTCAATGGCAAAAATCAATGAATATTGTAAATGCACAAACAGTAATTTCTCCGCATTGCAAGGTGCAATTCTGAAATTTTTTGCTTTTTCCTGCTCCTCTTAGCATGATAAAGAAGATTCAAAGAGAGTGAGATGCCAGCTCCTTTCATTCAGTCAGTAGCTTCAATCATTTCTGGACGTTTTTCAATGGCAAAAATCAATGAATATTGTAAATGCACAAACAGTAATTTCTCCGCATTGCAATGTGCAATTCTGAAATTTTTTGCTTTTTCCTGCTCCTCTTAGCATGATAAAGAAGATTCAAAGAGAGTGAGATGCCAGCTCCTTTCATTCAGTCAGTAGCTTCAAACATTTCTGGTACATGAATAACATGATGTTTTTCAATGGCAAAAATCAATGAATATTGTAAATGCACAAACAGTAATTTCTCCGCATTGCAAGGTGCAATTCTGAAATTTTTTGCTTTTTCCTGCTCCTCTTAGCATGATAAAGAAGATTCAAAGAGAGTGAGATGCCAGCTCCTTTCATTCAGTCAGTAGCTTCAATCATTTCTGGACGTTTTTCAATGGCAAAAATCAATGAATATTGTAAATGCACAAACAGTAATTTCTCCGCATTGCAAGGTGCAATTCTGAAATTTTTTGCTTTTTCCTGCTCCTCTTAGCATGATAAAGAAGATTCAAAGAGAGTGAGATGCCAGATCCTTTCCTTCAGTCAGTAGCTTCAATCATTTCTGGTATATGAATAACATGATGTTTTTCAATGGCAAAAATCAATGAATTTTGTAAATGCACAAACAGTAATTTCTCCGCATTGCAAGGCGCAATTCTGAAATTTTTTGCTTTTTCCTGCTCCTCTTAGCATGATAAAGAAGATTCAAAGAGAGTGAGATGCCAGCTCCTTTCATTCAGTCAGTAGCTTCAATCATTTCTGGACATTTTTCAATGGCAAAAATCAATGAATATTGTAAATGCACAAACAGTAATTTCTCCGCATTGCAAGGTGCAATTCTGAAATTTTTTGCTTTTTCCTGCTCCTCTTAGCATGATAAAGAAGATTCAAAGAGAGTGAGATGCCAGCTCCTTTCATTCAGTCAGTAGCTTCAATCATTTCTGGACGTTTTTCAATGGCAAAAATCAATGAATATTGTAAATGCACAAACAGTAATTTCTCCGCATTGCAAGGTGCAATTCTGAAATTTTTTGCTTTTTCCTGCTCCTCTTAGCATGATAAAGAAGATTCAAAGAGAGTGAGATGCCAGCTCCTTTCATTCAGTCAGTAGCTTCAATCATTTCTGGACGTTTTTCAATGGCAAAAATCAATGAATATTGTAAATGCACAAACAGTAATTTCTCCGCATTGCAATGTGCAATTCTGAAATTTTTTGCTTTTTCCTGCTCCTCTTAGCATGATAAACAAGATTCAAAGAGAGTGAGATGCCAGCTCCTTTCATTCAGTCAGTAGCTTCAATCATTTCTGGACATTTTTCAATGGCAAAAATCAATGAATATTGTAAATGCACAAACAGTAATTTCTCCGCATTGCAAGGTGCAATTCTGAAATTTTTTGCTTTTTCCTGCTCCTCTTAGCATGATAAAGAAGATTCAAAGAGAGTGAGATGCCAGCTCCTTTCATTCAGTCAGTAGCTTCAATCATTTCTGGACGTTTTTCAATGACAAAAATCAATGAATATTGTAAATGCACAAACAGTAATTTCTCTGCATTGCAAGGTGCAATTCTGAAATTTTTTGCTTTTTCCTGCTCCTCTTAGCATGATAAAGAAGATTCAAAGAGAGTGAGATGCCAGATCCTTTCCTTCAGTCAGTAGCTTCAATCATTTCTGGTATATGAATAACATGATGTTTTTCAATGGCAAAAATCAATGAATATTGTAAATGCACAAACAGTAATTTCTCCGCATTGCAAGGTGCAATTCTGAAATTTTTTGCTTTTTCCTGCTCCTCTTAGCATGATAAAGAAGATTCAAAGAGAGTGAGATGCCAGCTCCTTTCATTCAGTCAGTAGCTTCAATCATTTCTGGACGTTTTTCAATGGCAAAAATCAACGAATATTGTAAATGCACAAACAGTAATTTCTCCGCATTGCAAGGTGCAATTCTGAAATTTTTTGCTTTTTCCTGCTCCTCTTAGCATGATAAAGAAGATTCAAAGAGAGTGAGATGCCAGCTCCTTTCATTCAGTCAGTAGCTTCAATCATTTCTGGACGTTTTTCAATGGCAAAAATCAATGAATATTGTAAATGCACAAACTGTAATTTCTCCGCATTGCAAGGTGCAATTCTGAAATTTTTTGCTTTTTCCTGCTCCTCTTAGCATGATAAAGAAGATTCAAAGAGAGTGAGATGCCAGCTCCTTTCATTCAGTCAGTAGCTTCAATCATTTCTGGACGTTTTTCAATGGCAAAAATCAATGAATATTGTAAATGCACAAACAGTAAATTCTCCGCATTGCAAGGTGCAATTCTGAAATTTTTTGCTTTTTCCTGCTCCTCTTAGCATGATAAAGAAGATTCAAAGAGAGTGAGATGCCAGCTCCTTTCCTTCAGTCAGTAGCTTCAATCATTTCTGGTATATGAATAACATGATGTTTTTCAATGGCAAAAATCAATGAATTTTGTAAATGCACAAACAGTAATTTCTCCGCATTGCAAGGCGCAATTCTGAAATTTTTTGCTTTTTCCTGCTCCTCTTAGCATGATAAAGAAGATTCAAAGAGAGTGAGATGCCAGCTCCTTTCATTCAGTCAGTAGCTTCAATCATTTCTGGACATTTTTCAATGGCAAAAATCAATGAATATTGTAAATGCACAAACAGTAATTTCTCCGCATTGCAAGGTGCAATTCTGAAATTTTTTGCTTTTTCCTGCTCCTCTTAGCATGATAAAGAAGATTCAAAGAGAGTGAGATGCCAGCTCCTTTCATTCAGTCAGTAGCTTCAATCATTTCTGGACGTTTTTCAATGGCAAAAATCAATGAATATTGTAAATGCACAAACAGTAATTTCTCCGCATTGCAAGGTGCAATTCTGAAATTTTTTGCTTTTTCCTGCTCCTCTTAGCATGATAAAGAAGATTCAAAGAGAGTGAGGTGCCAGCTCCTTTCATTCAGTCAGGAGCTTCAAACATTTCTGGTATATGAATAACATGTTTTTCAATGGCAAAAATCAATGAATATTGTAAATGCACAAACAGTAAATTCTCCGCATTGCAAGGTGCAATTCTGAAATTTTTTGCTTTTTCCTGCTCCTCTTAGCATGATAAAGAAGATTCAAAGAGAGTGAGATGCCAGCTCCTTTCATTCAGTCAGTAGCTTCAATCATTTCTGGACGTTTTTCAATGGCAAAAATCAATGAATATTGTAAATGCACAAACTGTAATTTCTCCGCATTGCAAGGTGCAATTCTGAAATTTTTTGCTTTTTCCTGCTCCTCTTAGCATGATAAAGAAGATTCAAAGAGAGTGAGATGCCAGCTCCTTTCATTCAGTCAGTAGCTTCAATCATTTCTGGACGTTTTTCAATGGCAAAAATCAACGAATATTGTAAATGCACAAACAGTAATTTCTCCGCATTGCAAGGTGCAATTCTGAAATTTTTTGCTTTTTCCTGCTCCTCTTAGCATGATAAAGAAGATTCAAAGAGAGTGAGATGCCAGCTCCTTTCATTCAGTCAGTAGCTTCAATCATTTCTGGACGTTTTTCAATGGCAAAAATCAATGAATATTGTAAATGCACAAACTGTAATTTCTCCGCATTGCAAGGTGCAATTCTGAAATTTTTTGCTTTTTCCTGCTCCACTTAGCATGATAAAGAAGATTCAAAGAGAGTGAGATGCCAGCTCCTTTCATTCAGTCAGTAGCTTCAATCATTTCTGGAAGTTTTTCAATGGCAAAAATCAATGAATATTGTAAATGCACAAACAGTAATTTCTCCGCATTGCAAGTTGCAATTCTGAAACTTTTTGCTTTTTCCTGCTCCTCTTAGCATGATAAAGAAGATTCAAAGAGAGTGAGATGCCAGCTCCTTTCATTCAGTCAGTACCTTCAATCATTTCTGGACGTTTTTCAATGGCAAAAATCAATGAATATTGTAAATGCACAAACAGTAATTTCTCCGCATTGCAAGGTGCAATTCTGAAATTTTTTGCTTTTTCCTGCTCCTCTTAGCATGATAAAGAAGATTCAAAGAGAGTGAGATGCCAGCTCCTTTCATTCAGTCAGTAGCTTCAAACATTTCTGGTATATGAATAACATGATGTTTTTCAATGGCAAAAATCAATGAATATTGTAAATGCACAAACAGTAATTTCTCCGCATTGCAAGGTGCAAGTCTGAAATTTTTTGCTTTTTTCCTGCTCCTCTTAGCATGATAAAGAAGATTCAAAGAGAGTGAGATGCCAGCTCCTTTCATTCGGTCAGTAGCTTCAAACATTTCTGGTATATGAATAACATGATGTTTTTCAATGGCAAAAATCAATGAATATTGTAAATGCACAAACAGTAATTTCTCCGCATTGCAAGGTGCAATTCTGAAATTTTTTGCTTTTTCCTGCTCCTCTTAGCATGATAAAGAAGATTCAAAGAGAGTGAGATGCCAGCTCCTTTCATTCAGTCAGTAGCTTCAAACATTTCTGGTATATGAATAACATGATGTTTTTCAATGGCAAAAATCAATGAATATTGTAAATGCACAAACAGTAATTTCTCCGCATTGCAAGGTGCAAGTCTGAAATTTTTTGCTTTTTCCTGCTCCTCTTAGCATGATAAAGAAGATTCAAAGAGAGTGAGATGCCAGCTACTTTCATTCAGTCAGTAGCTTCAATCATTTCTGGACGTTTTTCAATGGTAAAAATCAATGAATATTGTAAATGCACAAACAGTAATTTCTCCACATTGCAAGGTGCAATTCTGAAATTTTTTGCTTTTTCCTGCTCCTCTTAGCATGATAAAGAAGATTCAAAGAGAGTGAGATGCCAGCTCCTTTCATTCAGTCAGTAGCTTCAAACATTTCTGGTATATGAATAACATGATGTTTTTCAATGGCAAAAATCAATGAATATTGTAAATGCACAAACAGTAATTTCTCCGCATTGCAAGGTGCAATTCTGAAATTTTTTGCTTTTTCCTGCTCCTCTTAGCATGATAAAGAAGATTCAAAGAGAGTGAGATGCCAGCTCCTTTCATTCAGTCAGTAGCTTCAAACATTTCTGGTATATGAATAACATGATGTTTTTCAATGGCAAAAATCAATGAATATTGTAAATGCACAAACAGTAATTTCTCCGCATTGCAAGGTGCAATTCTGAAATTTTTTGCTTTTTCCTGCTCCTCTTAGCATGATAAAGAAGATTCAAAGAGAGTGAGATGCCAGCTCCTTTCATTCAGTCAGTAGCTTCAAACATTTCTGGTATATGAATAACATGATGTTTTTCAATGGCAAAAATCAATGAATATTGTAAATGCACAAACAGTAATTTCTCCGCATTGCAAGGTGCAAGTCTGAAATTTTTTGCTTTTTTCTGCTCCTCTTAGCATGATAAAGAAGATTCAAAGAGAGTGAGATGCCAGCTCCTTTCATTCAGTCAGTAGCTTCAAACATTTCTGGTATATGAATAACATGATGTTTTTCAATGGCAAAAATCAATGAATATTGTAAATGCACAAACAGTAATTTCTCCGCATTGCAAGGTGCAATTCTGAAATTTTTTGCTTTTTCCTGCTCCTCTTAGCATGATAAAGAAGATTCAAAGAGAGTGAGATGCCAGCTCCTTTCATTCAGTCAGTAGCTTCAAACATTTCTGGTATATGAATAACATGATGTTTTTCAATGGCAAAAATCAATGAATATTGTAAATGCACAAACAGTAATTTCTCCGCATTGCAAGGTGCAAGTCTGAAATTTTTTGCTTTTTCCTGCTCCTCTTAGCATGATAAAGAAGATTCAAAGAGAGTGAGATGCCAGCTCCTTTCATTCAGTCAGTAGCTTCAAACATTTCTGGTATATGAATAACATGATGTTTTTCAATGGCAAAAATCAATGAATATTGTAAATGCACAAACAGTAATTTCTCCGCATTGCAAGGTGCAATTCTGAAATTTTTTGCTTTTTCCTGCTCCTCTTAGCATGATAAAGAAGATTCAAAGAGAGTGAGATGCCAGCTCCTTTCATTCAGTCAGTAGCTTCAATCATTTCTGGATGTTTTTCAATGGCAAAAATCAATGAATATTGTAAATGCACAAACAGTAATTTCTCCGCATTGCAAGGTGCAATTCTGAAATTTTTTGCTTTTTCCTGCTCCTCTTAGCATGATAAAGAAGATTCAAAGAGAGTGAGATGCCAGCTCCTTTCATTCAGTCAGTAGCTTCAATCATTTCTGGACGTTTTTCAATGGCAAAAATCAATGAATATTGTAAATGCACAAACAGTAATTTCTCCGCATTGCAAGGTGCAATTCTGAAATTTTTTGCTTTTTCCTGCTCCTCTTAGCATGATAAAGAAGATTCAAAGAGAGTGAGATGCCAGCTCCTTTCATTCAGTCAGTACCTTCAATCATTTCTGGACGTTTTTCAATGGCAAAAATCAATGAATATTGTAAATGCACAAACAGTAATTTCTCCGCATTGCAAGGTGCAATTCTGAAATTTTTTGCTTTTTCCCGCTCCTCTTAGCATGATAAAGAAGATTCAAAGAGATTGAGGTGCCAGCTCCTTTCATTCAGTCAGTAGCTTCAAACATTTCTGGTATATGAATAACATGTTTTTCAATGGCAAAAATCAATGAATATTGTAAATGCACAAACAGTAATTTCTCCGCATTGCAAGGTGCAATTCTGAAATTTTTTGCTTTTTCCAGCTCCTCTTAGCATGATAAAGAAGATTCAAAGAGAGTGAGATGCCAGCTCCTTTCATTCAGTCAGTAGCTTCAATCATTTCTGGACGTTTTTCAATGGCAAAAATCAATGAATATTGTAAATGCACAAACAGTAATTTCTCCGCATTGCAAGGTGCAATTCTGAAATTTTTTGCTTTTTCCTGCTCCTCTTAGCATGATAAAGAAGATTCAAAGAGAGTGAGATGCCAGCTCCTTTCATTCAGTCAGTAGCTTCAAACATTTCTGGTATATGAATAACATGATGTTTTTCAATGGCAAAAATCAATGAATATTGTAAATGCACAAACAGTAATTTCTCCGCATTGCAAGGTGCAAGTCTGAAATTTTTTGCTTTTTCCTGCTCCTCTTAGCATGATAAAGAAGATTCAAAGAGAGTGAGATGCCAGCTACTTTCATTCAGTCAGTAGCTTCAATCATTTCTGGACGTTTTTCAATGGTAAAAATCAATGAATATTGTAAATGCACAAACAGTAATTTCTCCACATTGCAAGGTGCAATTCTGAAATTTTTTGCTTTTTCCTGCTCCTCTTAGCATGATAAAGAAGATTCAAAGAGAGTGAGATGCCAGCTCCTTTCATTCAGTCAGTAGCTTCAAACATTTCTGGTATATGAATAACATGATGTTTTTCAATGGCAAAAATCAATGAATATTGTAAATGCACAAACAGTAATTTCTCCGCATTGCAAGGTGCAATTCTGAAATTTTTTGCTTTTTCCTGCTCCTCTTAGCATGATAAAGAAGATTCAAAGAGAGTGAGATGCCAGCTCCTTTCATTCAGTCAGTAGCTTCAAACATTTCTGGTATATGAATAACATGATGTTTTTCAATGGCAAAAATCAATGAATATTGTAAATGCACAAACAGTAATTTCTCCGCATTGCAAGGTGCAATTCTGAAATTTTTTGCTTTTTCCTGCTCCTCTTAGCATGATAAAGAAGATTCAAAGAGAGTGAGATGCCAGCTCCTTTCATTCAGTCAGTAGCTTCAATCATTTCTGGACGTTTTTCAATGGCAAAAATCAATGAATATTGTAAATGCACAAACTGTAATTTCTCCGCATTGCAAGGTGCAATTCTGAAATTTTTTGCTTTTTCCTGCTCCACTTAGCATGATAAAGAAGATTCAAAGAGAGTGAGATGCCAGCTCCTTTCATTCAGTCAGTAGCTTCAATCATTTCTGGACGTTTTTCAATGGCAAAAATCAATGAATATTGTAAATGCACAAACAGTAATTTCTCCGCATTGCAAGTTGCAATTCTGAAACTTTTTGCTTTTTCCTGCTTCTCTTAGCATGATGAAGAAGATTCAAAGAGAGTGAGATGCCAGCTCCTTTCATTCAGTCAGTACCTTCAATCATTTCTGGACGTTTTTCAATGGCAAAAATCAATGAATATTGTAAATGCACAAACAGTAATTTCTCCGCATTGCAAGGTGCAATTCTGAAATTTTTTGCTTTTTCCTGCTCCTCTTAGCATGATAAAGAAGATTCAAAGAGAGTGAGATGCCAGCTCCTTTCATTCAGTCAGTAGCTTCAAACATTTCTGGTATATGAATAACAAGATGTTTTTCAATGGCAAAAATCAATGAATATTGTAAATGCACAAACAGTAATTTCTCCGCATTGCAAGGTGCAAGTCTGAAATTTTTTGCTTTTTTCTGCTCCTCTTAGCATGATAAAGAAGATTCAAAGAGAGTGAGATGCCAGCTCCTTTCATTCAGTCAGTAGCTTCAAAAATTTCTGGTATATGAATAACATGATGTTTTTCAATGGCAAAAATCAATGAATATTGTAAATGCACAAACAGTAATTTCTCCGCATTGCAAGGTGCAATTCTGAAATTTTTTGCTTTTTCCTGCTCCTCTTAGCATGATAAAGAAGATTCAAAGAGAGTGAGATGCCAGCTCCTTTCATTCAGTCAGTAGCTTCAATCATTTCTGGATGTTTTTCAATGGCAAAAATCAATGAATATTGTAAATGCACAAACAGTAATTTCTCCGCATTGCAAGGTGCAATTCTGAAATTTTTTGCTTTTTCCTGCTCCTCTTAGCATGATAAAGAAGATTCAAAGAGAGTGAGATGCCAGCTCCTTTCATTCAGTCAGTAGCTTCAATCATTTCTGGACGTTTTTCAATGGCAAAAATCAATGAATATTGTAAATGCACAAACAGTAATTTCTCCGCATTGCAAGGTGCAATTCTGAAATTTTTTGCTTTTTCCTGCTCCTCTTAGCATGATAAAGAAGATTCAAAGAGAGTGAGATGCCAGCTCCTTTCATTCAGTCAGTACCTTCAATCATTTCTGGACGTTTTTCAATGGCAAAAATCAATGAATATTGTAAATGCACAAACAGTAATTTCTCCGCATTGCAAGGTGCAATTCTGAAATTTTTTGCTTTTTCCCGCTCCTCTTAGCATGATAAAGAAGATTCAAAGAGATTGAGGTGCCAGCTCCTTTCATTCAGTCAGTAGCTTCAAACATTTCTGGTATATGAATAACATGTTTTTCAATGGCAAAAATCAATGAATATTGTAAATGCACAAACAGTAATTTCTCCGCATTGCAAGGTGCAATTCTGAAATTTTTTGCTTTTTCCAGCTCCTCTTAGCATGATAAAGAAGATTCAAAGAGAGTGAGATGCCAGCTCCTTTCATTCAGTCAGTAGCTTCAATCATTTCTGGACGTTTTTCAATGGCAAAAATCAATGAATATTGTAAATGCACAAACAGTAATTTCTCCGCATTGCAAGGTGCAATTCTGAAATTTTTTGCTTTTTCCTGCTCCTCTTAGCATGATAAAGAAGATTCAAAGAGAGTGAGATGCCAGCTCCTTTCATTCAGTCAGTAGCTTCAAACATTTCTGGTATATGAATAACATGATGTTTTTCAATGGCAAAAATCAATGAATATTGTAAATGCACAAACAGTAATTTCTCCGCATTGCAAGGTGCAAGTCTGAAATTTTTTGCTTTTTCCTGCTCCTCTTAGCATGATAAAGAAGATTCAAAGAGAGTGAGATGCCAGCTACTTTCATTCAGTCAGTAGCTTCAATCATTTCTGGACGTTTTTCAATGGTAAAAATCAATGAATATTGTAAATGCACAAACAGTAATTTCTCCACATTGCAAGGTGCAATTCTGAAATTTTTTGCTTTTTCCTGCTCCTCTTAGCATGATAAAGAAGATTCAAAGAGAGTGAGATGCCAGCTCCTTTCATTCAGTCAGTAGCTTCAAACATTTCTGGTATATGAATAACATGATGTTTTTCAATGGCAAAAATCAATGAATATTGTAAATGCACAAACAGTAATTTCTCCGCATTGCAAGGTGCAATTCTGAAATTTTTTGCTTTTTCCTGCTCCTCTTAGCATGATAAAGAAGATTCAAAGAGAGTGAGATGCCAGCTCCTTTCATTCAGTCAGTAGCTTCAAACATTTCTGGTATATGAATAACATGATGTTTTTCAATGGCAAAAATCAATGAATATTGTAAATGCACAAACAGTAATTTCTCCGCATTGCAAGGTGCAATTCTGAAATTTTTTGCTTTTTCCTGCTCCTCTTAGCATGATAAAGAAGATTCAAAGAGAGTGAGATGCCAGCTCCTTTCATTCAGTCAGTAGCTTCAATCATTTCTGGACGTTTTTCAATGGCAAAAATCAATGAATATTGTAAATGCACAAACTGTAATTTCTCCGCATTGCAAGGTGCAATTCTGAAATTTTTTGCTTTTTCCTGCTCCACTTAGCATGATAAAGAAGATTCAAAGAGAGTGAGATGCCAGCTCCTTTCATTCAGTCAGTAGCTTCAATCATTTCTGGACGTTTTTCAATGGCAAAAATCAATGAATATTGTAAATGCACAAACAGTAATTTCTCCGCATTGCAAGTTGCAATTCTGAAACTTTTTGCTTTTTCCTGCTCCTCTTAGCATGATGAAGAAGATTCAAAGAGAGTGAGATGCCAGCTCCTTTCATTCAGTCAGTACCTTCAATCATTTCTGGACGTTTTTCAATGGCAAAAATCAATGAATATTGTAAATGCACAAACAGTAATTTCTCCGCATTGCAAGGTGCAATTCTGAAATTTTTTGCTTTTTCCTGCTCCTCTTAGCATGATAAAGAAGATTCAAAGAGAGTGAGATGCCAGCTCCTTTCATTCAGTCAGTAGCTTCAAACATTTCTGGTATATGAATAACATGATGTTTTTCAATGGCAAAAATCAATGAATATTGTAAATGCACAAACAGTAATTTCTCCGCATTGCAAGGTGCAAGTCTGAAATTTTTTGCTTTTTTCTGCTCCTCTTAGCATGATAAAGAAGATTCAAAGAGAGTGAGATGCCAGCTCCTTTCATTCAGTCAGTAGCTTCAAAAATTTCTGGTATATGAATAACATGATGTTTTTCAATGGCAAAAATCAATGAATATTGTAAATGCACAAACAGTAATTTCTCCGCATTGCAAGGTGCAATTCTGAAATTTTTTGCTTTTTCCTGCTCCTCTTAGCATGATAAAGAAGATTCAAAGAGAGTGAGATGCCAGCTCCTTTCATTCAGTCAGTAGCTTCAAACATTTCTGGTATATGAATAACATGATGTTTTTCAATGGCAAAAATCAATGAATATTGTAAATGCACAAACAGTAATTTCTCCGCATTGCAAGGTGCAAGTCTGAAATTTTTTGCTTTTTCCTGCTCCTCTTAGCATGATAAAGAAGATTCAAAGAGAGTGAGATGCCAGCTACTTTCATTCAGTCAGTAGCTTCAATCATTTCTGGACGTTTTTCAATGGTAAAAATCAATGAATATTGTAAATGCACAAACAGTAATTTCTCCACATTGCAAGGTGCAATTCTGAAATTTTTTGCTTTTTCCTGCTCCTCTTAGCATGATAAAGAAGATTCAAAGAGAGTGAGATGCCAGCTCCTTTCATTCAGTCAGTAGCTTCAAACATTTCTGGTATATGAATAACATGATGTTTTTCAATGGCAAAAATCAATGAATATTGTAAATGCACAAACAGTAATTTCTCCGCATTGCAAGGTGCAATTCTGAAATTTTTTGCTTTTTCCTGCTCCTCTTAGCATGATAAAGAAGATTCAAAGAGAGTGAGATGCCAGCTCCTTTCATTCAGTCAGTAGCTTCAAACATTTCTGGTATATGAATAACATGATGTTTTTCAATGGCAAAAATCAATGAATATTGTAAATGCACAAACAGTAATTTCTCCGCATTGCAAGGTGCAATTCTGAAATTTTTTGCTTTTTCCTGCTCCTCTTAGCATGATAAAGAAGATTCAAAGAGAGTGAGATGCCAGCTCCTTTCATTCAGTCAGTAGCTTCAAACATTTCTGGTATATGAATAACATGATGTTTTTCAATGGAAAAAATCAATGAATATTGTAAATGCACAAACAGTAATTTCTCCGCATTGCAAGGTGCAAGTCTGAAATTTTTTGCTTTTTTCTGCTCCTCTTAGCATCATAAAGAAGATTCAAAGAGAGTGAGATGCCAGCTCCTTTCATTCAGTCAGTAGCTTCAAACATTTCTGGTATATGAATAACATGATGTTTTTCAATGGCAAAAATCAATGAATATTGTAAATGCACAAACAGTAATTTCTCCGCATTGCAAGGTGCAATTCTGAAATTTTTTGCTTTTTCCTGCTCCTCTTAGCATGATAAAGTAGATTCAAAGAGAGTGAGATGCCAGCTCCTTTCATTCAGTCAGTAGCTTCAAACATTTCTGGTATATGAATAACATGATGTTTTTCAATGGCAAAAATCAATGAATATTGTAAATGCACAAACAGTAATTTCTCCGCATTGCAAGGTGCAAGTCTGAAATTTTTTGCTTTTTCCTGCTCCTCTTAGCATGATAAAGAAGATTCAAAGAGAGTGAGATGCCAGCTCCTTTCATTCAGTCAGTAGCTTCAAACATTTCTGGTATATGAATAACATGATGTTTTTCAATGGCAAAAATCAATGAATATTGTAAATGCACAAACAGTAATTTCTCCGCATTGCAAGGTGCAATTCTGAAATTTTTTGCTTTTTCCTGCTCCTCTTAGCATGATAAAGAAGATTCAAAGAGAGTGAGATGCCAGCTCCTTTCATTCAGTCAGTAGCTTCAATCATTTCTGGATGTTTTTCAATGGCAAAAATCAATGAATATTGTAAATGCACAAACAGTAATTTCTCCGCATTGCAAGGTGCAATTCTGAAATTTTTTGCTTTTTCCTGCTCCTCTTAGCATGATAAAGAAGATTCAAAGAGAGTGAGATGCCAGCTCCTTTCATTCAGTCAGTAGCTTCAATCATTTCTGGACGTTTTTCAATGGCAAAAATCAATGAATATTGTAAATGCACAAACAGTAATTTCTCCGCATTGCAAGGTGCAATTCTGAAATTTTTTGCTTTTTCCTGCTCCTCTTAGCATGATAAAGAAGATTCAAAGAGAGTGAGATGCCAGCTCCTTTCATTCAGTCAGTACCTTCAATCATTTCTGGACGTTTTTCAATGGCAAAAATCAATGAATATTGTAAATGCACAAACAGTAATTTCTCCGCATTGCAAGGTGCAATTCTGAAATTTTTTGCTTTTTCCCGCTCCTCTTAGCATGATAAAGAAGATTCAAAGAGATTGAGGTGCCAGCTCCTTTCATTCAGTCAGTAGCTTCAAACATTTCTGGTATATGAATAACATGTTTTTCAATGGCAAAAATCAATGAATATTGTAAATGCACAAACAGTAATTTCTCCGCATTGCAAGGTGCAATTCTGAAATTTTTTGCTTTTTCCAGCTCCTCTTAGCATGATAAAGAAGATTCAAAGAGAGTGAGATGCCAGCTCCTTTCATTCAGTCAGTAGCTTCAATCATTTCTGGACGTTTTTCAATGGCAAAAATCAATGAATATTGTAAATGCACAAACAGTAATTTCTCCGCATTGCAAGGTGCAATTCTGAAATTTTTTGCTTTTTCCTGCTCCTCTTAGCATGATAAAGAAGATTCAAAGAGAGTGAGATGCCAGCTCCTTTCATTCAGTCAGTAGCTTCAATCATTTCTGGACGTTTTTCAATGGCAAAAATCAATGAATATTGTAAATGCACAAACAGTAATTTCTCCGCATTGCAAGGTGCAATTCTGAAATTTTTTGCTTTTTCCTGCTCCTCTTAGCATGATAAAGAAGATTCAAAGAGAGTGAGATGCCAGCTCCTTTCATTCAGTCAGTAGCTTCAAACATTTCTGGTATATGAATAACATGATGTTTTTCAATGGCAAAAATCAATGAATATTGTAAATGCACAAACAGTAATTTCTCCGCATTGCAAGGTGCAAGTCTGAAATTTTTTGCTTTTTCCTGCTCCTCTTAGCATGATAAAGAAGATTCAAAGAGAGTGAGATGCCAGCTACTTTCATTCAGTCAGTAGCTTCAATCATTTCTGGACGTTTTTCAATGGTAAAAATCAATGAATATTGTAAATGCACAAACAGTAATTTCTCCACATTGCAAGGTGCAATTCTAAAATTTTTTGCTTTTTCCTGCTCCTCTTAGCATGATAAAGAAGATTCAAAGAGAGTGAGATGCCAGCTCCTTTCATTCAGTCAGTAGCTTCAAACATTTCTGGTATATGAATAACATGATGTTTTTCAATGGCAAAAATCAATGAATATTGTAAATGCACAAACAGTAATTTCTCCGCATTGCAAGGTGCAATTCTGAAATTTTTTGCTTTTTCCTGCTCCTCTTAGCATGATTCAAAGAGAGTGAGATGCCAGCTCCTTTCATTCAGTCATTAGCTTCAATCATTTCTGGACGTTTTTCAATGGCAAAAATCAATGAATATTGTAAATGCACAAACAGTAATTTCTCCGCATTGCAAGGTGCAATTCTGAAATTTTTTGCTTTTTCCTGCTCCTCTTAGCATGATAAAGAAGATTCAAAGAGAGTGAGATGCCAGCTCCTTTCATTCAGTCAGTAGCTTCAAACATTTCTGGTATATGAATAACATGATGTTTTTCAATGGAAAAAATCAATGAATATTGTAAATGCACAAACAGTAATTTCTCCGCATTGCAAGGTGCAATTCTGAAATTTTTTGCTTTTTCCTGCTCCTCTTAGCATGATAAAGAAGATTCAAAGAGAGTGAGATGCCAGCTCCTTTCATTCAGTCAGTAGCTTCAAACTTTTCTGGTATATCAATAACATGATGTTTTTCAATGGCAAAAATCAATGAATATTGTAAATGCACAAACAGTAATTTCTCCGCATTGCAAGGTGCAAGTCTGAAATTTTTTGCTTTTTCCTGCTCCTCTTAGCATGATAAAGAAGATTCAAAGAGAGTGAGATGCCAGCTACTTTCAGTCAGTAGCTTCAATCATTTCTGGACGTTTTTCAATGGTAAAAATCAATGAATATTGTAAATGCACAAACAGTAATTTCTCCACATTGCAAGGTGCAATTCTGAAATTTTTTGCTTTTTCCTGCTCCTCTTAGCATGATAAAGAAGATTCAAAGAGAGTGAGATGCCAGCTCCTTTCATTCAGTCAGTAGCTTCAAACATTTCTGGTATATGAATAACATGATGTTTTTCAATGGCAAAAATCAATGAATATTGTAAATGCACAAACAGTAATTTCTCCGCATTGCAAGGTGCAATTCTGAAATTTTTTGCTTTTTCCTGCTCCTCTTAGCATGATAAAGATTCAAAGAGAGTGAGATGCCAGCTCCTTTCATTCAGTCAGTAGCTTCAATCATTTCTGGACGTTTCTCAATGGCAAAAATCAATGAATATTGTAAATGCACAAACTGTAATTTCTCCGCATTGCAAGGTGCAATTCTGAAATTTTTTGCTTTTTCCTGCTCCTCTTAGCATGATAAAGAAGATTCAAAGAGAGTGAGATGCCAGCTCCTTTCATTCAGTCAGTAGCTTCAATCATTTCTGGACGTTTTTCAATGGCAAAAATCAATGAATTTTGTAAATGCACAAACAGTAATTTCTCCGCATTGCAAGGTGCAATTCTGAAATTTTTTGCTTTTTCCTGCTCCTCTTAGCATGATAAAGAAGATTCAAAGAGAGTGAGATGCCAGCTCCTTTCATTCAGTCAGTACCTTCAATCATTTCTGGACGTTTTTCAATGGCAAAAATCAATGAATATTGTAAATGCACAAACAGTAATTTCTCCGCATTGCAAGGTGCAATTCTGAAATTTTTTGCTTTTTCCCGCTCCTCTTAGCATGATAAAGAAGATTCAAAGAGAGTGAGGTGCCAGCTCCTTTCATTCAGTCAGTAGCTTCAAACATTTCTGGTATATGAATAACATGTTTTTCAATGGCAAAAATCAATGAATATTGTAAATGCACAAACAGTAATTTCTCCGCATTGCAAGGTGCAATTCTGAAATTTTTTGCTTTTTCCTGCTCCTCTTAGCATGATAAAGAAGATTCAAAGAGAGTGAGATGCCAGCTCCTTTCATTCAGTCAGTAGCTTCAATCATTTCTGGACGTTTTTCAATGGCAAAAATCAATGAATATTGTAAATGCACAAACAGTAATTTCTCCGCATTGCAAGGTGCAATTCTGAAATTTTTTGCTTTTTCCTGCTCCTCTTAGCATGATAAAGAAGATTCAAAGAGAGTGAGATGCCAGCTCCTTTCATTCAGTCAGTACCTTCAATCATTTCTGGACGTTTTTCAATGGCAAAAATCAATGAATATTGTAAATGCACAAACAGTAATTTCTCCGCATTGCAAGGTGCAATTCTGAAATTTTTTGCTTTTTCCCGCTCCTCTTAGCATGATAAAGAAGATTCAAAGAGAGTGAGGTGCCAGCTCCTTTCATTCAGTCAGTAGCTTCAAACATTTCTGGTATATGAATAACATGTTTTTCAATGGCAAAAATCAATGAATATTGTAAATGCACAAACAGTAATTTCTCCGCATTGCAAGGTGCAATTCTGAAATTTTTTGCTTTTTCCTGCTCCTCTTAGCATGATAAAGAAGATTCAAAGAGAGTGAGATGCCAGCTCCTTTCATTCAGTCAGTAGCTTCAATCATTTCTGGACATTTTTCAATGGCAAAAATCAATGAATATTGTAAATGCACAAACAGTAATTTCTCCGCATTGCAAGGTGCAATTCTGAAATTTTTTGCTTTTTCCTGCTCCTCTTAGCATGATAAAGAAGATTCAAAGAGAGTGAGATGCCAGCTCCTTTCATTCAGTCAGTAGCTTCAAACATTTCTGGTATATGAATAACATGATGTTTTTCAATGGCAAAAATCAATGAATATTGTAAATGCACAAACAGTAATTTCTCCGCATTGCAAGGTGCAAGTCTGAAATTTTTTGCTTTTTCCTGCTCGTCTTAGCATGATAAAGAAGATTCAAAGAGAGTGAGATGCCAGCTCCTTTCATTCAGTCAGTAGCTTCAATCATTTCTGGACGTTTTTCAATGGTAAAAATCAATGAATATTGTAAATTCACAAACAGTAATTTCTCCACATTGCAAGGTGCAATTCTGAAATTTTTTGCTTTTTCCTGCTCCTCTTAGCATGATAAAGAAGATTCAAAGAGAGTGAGGTGCCAGCTCCTTTCATTCAGTCCGTAGCTTCAAACATTTCTGGTATATGAATAACATGTTTTTCAATGGCAAAAATCAATGAATATTGTAAATGCACAAACAGTAATTTCTCCGCATTGCAAGGTGCAATTCTGAAATTTTTTGCTTTTTCCTGCTCCTCTTAGCATGATAAAGAAGATTCAAAGAGAGTGAGATGCCAGCTCCTTTCATTCAGTCAGTAGCTTCAATAATTTCTGGACGTTTTTCAATGGCAAAAATCAATGAATATTGTAAATGCACAAACAGTAATTTCTCCGCATTGCAAGGTGCAATTCTGAAATTTTTTGCTTTTTCCTGCTCCTCTTAGCATGATAAAGAAGATTCAAAGAGAGTGAGATGCCAGCTCCTTTCATTCAGTCAGTAGCTTCAATCATTTCTGGACGTTTTTCAATGGCAAAAATCAATGAATATTGTAAATGCACAAACAGTAATTTCTCCGCATTGCAAGGTGCAATTCTGAAATTTTTTACTTTTTCCTGCTCCTCTTAGCATGATAAAGAAGATTCAAAGAGAGTGAGATGCCAGCTCCTTTCATTCAGTCAGTAGCTTCAATCATTTCTGGTATATGAATAACATGATGTTTTTCAATCGCAAAAATCAATGAATATTGTAAATGCACAAACAGTAATTTCTCCGCATTGCAAGGTGCAATTCTGAAATTTTTTGCTTTTTCCTGCTCCTCTTAGCATGATAAAGAAGATTCAAAGAGAGTGAGATGCCAGCTCCTTTCATTCAGTCAGTAGCTTCAATCATTTCTGGACGTTTTTCAATGGCAAAAATCAATGAATATTGTAAATGCACAAACAGTAATTTCTCCGCATTGCAAGGTGCAATTCTGAAATTCTTTGCTTTTTCCTGCTCCTCTAAGCATGATAAAGAAGATTCAAAGAGAGTGAGATGCCAGATCCTTTCCTTCAGTCAGTAGCTTCAATCATTTCTGGTATATGAATAACATGATGTTTTTCAATGGCAAAAATCAATGAATTTTGTAAATGCACAAACAGTAATTTCTCCGCATTGCAAGGCGCAATTCTGAAATTTTTTACTTTTTCCTGCTCCTCTTAGCATGATAAAGAAGATTCAAAGAGAGTGAGATGCCAGCTCCTTTCATTCAGTCAGTAGCTTCAATCATTTCTGGTATATGAATAACATGATGTTTTTCAATGGCAAAAATCAATGAATATTGTAAATGCACAAACAGTAATTTCTCCGCATTGCAAGGTGCAATTCTGAAATTTTTTGCTTTTTCCTGCTCCTCTTAGCATGATAAAGAAGATTCAAAGAGAGTGAGATGCCAGCTCCTTTCATTCAGTCAGTAGCTTCAATCATTTCTGGACGTTTTTCAATGGCAAAAATCAATGAATATTGTAAATGCACAAACAGTAATTTCTCCGCATTGCAAGGTGCAATTCTGAAATTTTTTGCTTTTTCCTGCTCCTCTTAGCATGATAAAGAAGATTCAAAGAGAGTGAGATGCCAGCTCCTTTCATTCAGTCAGTAGCTTTAATCATTTCTGGACGTTTTTCAATGGCAAAAATCATTGAATATTGTAAATGCACAATCAGTAATTTCTCCGCATTGCAAGGTGCAATTCTGAAATTTTTTACTTTTTCCTGCTCCTCTTAGCATGATAAAGAAGATTCAAAGAGAGTGAGATGCCAGCTCCTTTCATTCAGTCAGTAGCTTCAATCATTTCTGGTATATGAATAACATGATGTTTTTCAATCGCAAAAATCAATGAATATTGTAAATGCACAAACAGTAATTTCTCCGCATTGCAAGGTGCAATTCTGAAATTTTTTGCTTTTTCCTGCTCCTCTTAGCATGATAAAGAAGATTCAAAGAGAGTGAGATGCCAGCTCCTTTCATTCAGTCAGTAGCTTCAATCATTTCTGGACGTTTTTCAATGGCAAAAATCAATGAATATTGTAAATGCACAAACAGTAATTTCTCCGCATTGCAAGGTGCAATTCTGAAACTTTTTGCTTTTTCCTGCTCCTCTTAGCATGATAAAGAAGATTCAAAGAGAGTGAGATGCCAGATCCTTTCCTTCAGTCAGTAGCTTCAATCATTTCTGGTATATGAATAACATGATGTTTTTCAATGGCAAAAATCAATGAATTTTGTAAATGCACAAACAGTAATTTCTCCGCATTGCAAGGCGCAATTCTGAAATTTTTTGCTTTTTCCTGCTCCTCTTAGCATGATAAAGAAGATTCAAAGAGAGTGAGATGCCAGCTCCTTTCATTCAGTCAGTAGCTTCAATCATTTCTGGACATTTTTCAAAGGCAAAAATCAATGAATATTGTAAATGCACAAACAGTAATTTCTCCGCATTGCAAGGTGCAATTCTGAAATTTTTTGCTTTTTCCTGCTCCTCTTAGCATGATAAAGAAGATTCAAAGAGAGTGAGATGCCAGCTCCTTTCATTCAGTCAGTAGCTTCAATCATTTCTGGACGTTTTTCAATGGCAAAAATCAATGAATATTGTAAATGCACAAACAGTAATTTCTCCGCATTGCAAGGTGCAATTCTGAAATTTTTTGCTTTTTCCTGCTCCTCTTAGCATGATAAAGAAGATTCAAAGAGAGTGAGATGCCAGCTCCTTTCATTCAGTCAGTAGCTTCAATCATTTCTGGACGTTTTTCAATGGCAAAAATCAATGAATATTGTAAATGCACAAACAGTAATTTCTCCGCATTGCAAGGTGCAATTCTGAAATTTTTTGCTTTTTCCTGCTCCTCTTAGCATGATAAAGAAGATTCAAAGAGAGTGAGATGCCAGCTCCTTTCATTCAGTCAGTAGCTTCAATCATTTCTGGACGTTTTTCAATGGCAAAAATCAATGAATATTGTAAATGCACAAACAGTAATTTCTCCGCATTGCAAGGTGCAATTCTGAAATTTTTTGCTTTTTCCTGCTCCTCTTAGCATGATAAAGAAGATTCAAAGAGAGTGAGATGCCAGATCCTTTCCTTCAGTCAGTAGCTTCAATCATTTCTGGTATATGAATAACATGATGTTTTTCAATGGCAAAAATCAATGAATTTTGTAAATGCACAAACAGTAATTTCTCCGCATTGCAAGGCGCAATTCTGAAATTTTTTGCTTTTTCCTGCTCCTCTTAGCATGATAAAGAAGATTCAAAGAGAGTGAGATGCCAGCTCCTTTCATTCAGTCAGTAGCTTCAATCATTTCTGGACATTTTTCAATGGCAAAAATCAATGAATATTGTAAATGCACAAACAGTAATTTCTCCGCATTGCAAGGTGCAATTCTGAAATTTTTTGCTTTTTCCTGCTCCTCTTAGCATGATAAAGAAGATTCAAAGAGAGTGAGATGCCAGCTCCTTTCATTCAGTCAGTAGCTTCAATCATTTCTGGACGTTTTTCAATGGCAAAAATCAATGAATATTGTAAATGCACAAACAGTAATTTCTCCGCATTGCAAGGTGCAATTCTGAAATTTTTTGCTTTTTCCTGCTCCTCTTAGCATGATAAAGAAGATTCAAAGAGAGTGAGATGCCAGCTCCTTTCATTCAGTCAGTAGCTTCATTCATTTCTGGACGTTTTTCAATGGCAAAAATCAATGAATATTGTAAATGCACAAACAGTAATTTCTCCGCATTGCAAGGTGCAATTCTGAAATTTTTTGCTGTTTCCTGCTCCTCTTAGCATGATAAAGAAGATTCAAAGAGAGTGAGATGCCAGATCCTTTCCTTCAGTCAGTAGCTTCAATCATTTCTGATATATGAATAACATGATGTTTTTCAATGGCAAAAATCAATGAATTTTGTAAATGCACAAACAGTAATTTCTCCGCATTGCAAGGCGCAATTCTGAAATTTTTTGCTTTTTCCTGCTCCTCTTAGCATGATAAAGAAGATTCAAAGAGAGTGAGATGCCAGCTCCTTTCATTCAGTCAGTAGCTTCAATCATTTCTGGACATTTTTCAATGGCAAAAATCAATGAATATTGTAAATGCACAAACAGTAATTTCTCCGCATTGCAAGGTGCAATTCTGAAATTTTTTGCTTTTTCCTGCTCCTCTTAGCATGATAAAGAAGATTCAAAGAGAGTGAGATGCCAGCTCCTTTCATTCAGTCAGTAGCTTCAATCATTTCTGGACGTTTTTCAATGGCAAAAATCAATGAATATTGTAAATGCACAAACAGTAATTTCTCCGCATTGCAAGGTGCAATTCTGAAATTTTTTGCTTTTTCCTGCTCCTCTTAGCATGATAAAGAAGATTCAAAGAGAGTGAGATGCCAGCTCCTTTCATTCAGTCAGTAGCTTCAATCATTTCTGGACGTTTTTCAATGGCAAAAATCAATGAATATTGTAAATGCACAAACAGTAATTTCTCCGCATTGCAATGTGCAATTCTGAAATTTTTTGCTTTTTCCTGCTCCTCTTAGCATGATAAAGAAGATTCAAAGAGAGTGAGATGCCAGCTCCTTTCATTCAGTCAGTAGCTTCAAACATTTCTGGTACATGAATAACATGATGTTTTTCAATGGCAAAAATCAATGAATATTGTAAATGCACAAACAGTAATTTCTCCGCATTGCAAGGTGCAATTCTGAAATTTTTTGCTTTTTCCTGCTCCTCTTAGCATGATAAAGAAGATTCAAAGAGAGTGAGATGCCAGCTCCTTTCGTTCAGTCAGTAGCTTCAATCATTTCTGGACGTTTTTCAATTGCAAAAATCATTGAATATTATAAATGCACAAACAGTAATTTCTCCGCATTGCAAGGTGCAATTCTGAAATTTTTTACTTTTTCCTGCTCCTCTTAGCATGATAAAGAAGATTCAAAGAGAGTGAGATGCCAGCTCCTTTCATTCAGTCAGTAGCTTCAATCATTTCTGGTATATGAATAACATGATGTTTTTCAATGGCAAAAATCAATGAATATTGTAAATGCACAAACATAATTTCTCCGCATTGCAAGGTGCAATTCTGAAATTTTTTGCTTTTTCCTGCTCCTCTTAGCATGATAAAGAAGATTCAAAGAGAGTGAGATGCCAGCTCCTTTCATTCAGTCAGTAGCTTCAATCATTTCTGGACGTTTTTCAATGGCAAAAATCAATGAATATTGTAAATGCACAAACAGTAATTTCTCCGCATTGCAAGGTGCAATTCTGAAATTTTTTGCTTTTTCCTGCTCCTCTTAGCATGATAAACAAGATTCAAAGAGAGTGAGATGCCAGCTCCTTTCATTCAGTCAGTAGCTTCAATCATTTCTGGACGTTTTTCAATGGCAAAAATCATTGAATATTGTAAATGCACAAACAGTAATTTCTCCGCATTGCAAGGTGCAATTCTGAAATTTTTTACTTTTTCCTGCTCCTCTTAGCATGATAAAGAAGATTCAGAGTGAGATGCCAGCTCCTTTCATTCAGTCAGTAGCTTCAATCATTTCTGGTATATGAATAACATGATGTTTTTCAATCGCAAAAATCAATGAATATTGTAAATGCACAAACAGTAATTTCTCCGCATTGCAAGGTGCAATTCTGAAATTTTTTGCTTTTTCCTGCTCCTCTTAGCATGATAAAGAAGATTCAAAGAGAGTGAGATGCCAGCTCCTTTCATTCAGTCAGTAGCTTCAATCATTTCTGGACGTTTTTCAATGGCAAAAATCAATGAATATTGTAAATGCACAAACAGTAATTTCTCCGCATTGCAAGGTGCAATTCTGAAATTTTTTGCTTTTTCCTGCTCCTCTAAGCATGATAAAGAAGATTCAAAGAGAGTGAGATGCCAGATCCTTTCCTTCAGTCAGTAGCTTCAATCATTTCTGGTATATGAATAACATGATGTTTTTCAATGGCAAAAATCAATGAATTTTGTAAATGCACAAACAGTAATTTCTCCGCATTGCAAGGCGCAATTCTGAAATTTTTTGCTTTTTCCTGCTCCTCTTAGCATGATAAAGAAGATTCAAAGAGAGTGAGATGCCAGCTCCTTTCATTCAGTCAGTAGCTTCAATCATTTCTGGACATTTTTCAATAGCAAAAATCAATGAATATTGTAAATGCACAAACAGTAATTTCTCCGCATTGCAAGGTGCAATTCTGAAATTTTTTGCTTTTTCCTGCTCCTCTTAGCATGATAAAGAAGATTCAAAGAGAGTGAGATGCCAGCTCCTTTCATTCAGTCAGTAGCTTCAATCATTTCTGGACGTTTTTCAATGGCAAAAATCAATGAATATTGTAAATGCACAAACAGTAATTTCTCCGCATTGCAAGGTGCAATTCTGAAATTTTTTGCTTTTTCCTGCTCCTCTTAGCATGATAAAGAAGATTCAAAGAGAGTGAGATGCCAGCTCCTTTCATTCAGTCAGTACCTTCAATTATTTCTGGACCTTTTTCAATGGCAAAAATCAATGAATATTGTAAATGCACAAACAGTAATTTCTCCGCATTGCAAGGTGCAATTCTGAAATTTTTTGCTTTTTCCTGCTCCTCTTAGCATGATAAAGAAGATTCAAAGAGAGTGAGATGCCAGCTCCTTTCATTCAGTCAGTAGCTTCAATCATTTCTGGACGTTTTTCAATGGCAAAAATCAATGAATATTGTAAATGCACAAACTGTAATTTCTCCGCATTGCAAGGTGCAATTCTGAAATTTTTTGCTTTTTCCTGCTCCTCTTAGCATGATAAAGAAGATTCAAAGAGAGTGAGATGCCAGCTCCTTTCATTCAGTCAGTAGCTTCAATCATTTCTGGTATATGAATAACATGATGTTTTTCAATAGCAAAAATCAATGAATATTGGAAATGCACAAACAGTAATTTCTCCGCATTGCAAGGTGCAATTCTGAAATTTTTTGCTTTTTCCTGCTCCTCTTAGCATGATAAAGAAGATTCAAAGAGAGTGAGATGCCAGCTCCTTTCATTCAGTCAGTAGCTTCAATCATTTCTGGACGTTTTTCAATGGCAAAAATCAATGAATATTGTAAATGCACAAACAGTAATTTCTCCGCATTGCAAGGTGCAATTCTGAAATTTTTTACTTTTTCCTGCTCCTCTTAGCATGATAAAGAAGATTCAAAGAGAGTGAGATGCCAGCTCCTTTCATTCAGTCAGTAGCTTCAATCATTTCTGGTATATGAATAACATGATGTTTTTCAATCGCAAAAATCAATGAATATTGTAAATGCACAAACAGTAATTTCTCCGCATTGCAAGGTGCAATTCTGAAATTTTTTGCTTTTTCCTGCTCCTCTTAGCATGATAAAGAAGATTCAAAGAGAGTGAGATGCCAGATCCTTTCATTCAGTCAGTAGCTTCAATCATTTCTGGACGTTTTTCAATGGCAAAAATCAATGAATATTGTAAATGCACAAACAGTAATTTCTCCGCATTGCAAGGTGCAATTCTGAAATTTTTTGCTTTTTCCTGCTCCTCTAAGCATGATAAAGAAGATTCAAAGAGAGTGAGATGCCATATCCTTTCCTTCAGTCAGTAGCTTCAATCATTTCTGGTATATGAATAACATGATGTTTTTCAATGGCAAAAATCAATGAATTTTGTAAATGCACAAACAGTAATTTCTCCGCATTGCAAGGCGCAATTCTGAAATTTTTTGCTTTTTCCTGCTCCTCTTAGCATGATAAAGAAGATTCAAAGAGAGTGAGATGCCAGCTCCTTTCATTCAGTCAGTAGCTTCAATCATTTCTGGACATTTTTCAATGGCAAAAATCAATGAATATTGTAAATGCACAAACAGTAATTTCTCCGCATTGCAAGGTGCAATTCTGAAATTTTTTGCTTTTTCCTGCTCCTCTTAGCATGATAAAGAAGATTCAAAGAGAGTGAGATGCCAGCTCCTTTCATTCAGTCAGTAGCTTCAATCATTTCTGGACGTTTTTCAATGGCAAAAATCAATGAATATTGTAAATGCACAAACAGTAATTTCTCCGCATTGCAAGGTGCAATTCTGAAATTTTTTGCTTTTTCCTGCTCCTCTTAGCATGATAAAGAAGATTCAAAGAGAGTGAGATGCCAGCTCCTTTCATTCAGTCAGTACCTTCAATCATTTCTGGACGTTTTTCAATGGCAAAAATCAATGAATATTGTAAATGCACAAACAGTAATTTCTCCGCATTGCAAGGTGCAATTCTGAAATTTTTTGCTTTTTCCTGCTCCTCTTAGCATGATAAAGAAGATTCAAAGAGAGTGAGATGCCAGCTCCTTTCATTCAGTCAGTAGCTTCAATCATTTCTGGACGTTTTTCAATGGCAAAAATCAATGAATATTGTAAATGCACAAACTGTAATTTCTCCGCATTGCAAGGTGCAATTCTGAAATTTTTTGCTTTTTCCTGCTCCTCTTAGCATGATAAAGAAGATTCAAAGAGAGTGAGATGCCAGCTCCTTTCATTCAGTCAGTAGCTTCAATCATTTCTGGTATATGAATAACATGATGTTTTTCAATAGCAAAAATCAATGAATATTGTAAATGCACAAACAGTAATTTCTCCGCATTGCAAGGTGCAATTCTGAAATTTTTTGCTTTTTCCTGCTCCTCTTAGCATGATAAAGAAGATTCAAAGAGAGTGAGATGCCAGCTCCTTTCATTCAGTCAGTAGCTTCAATCATTTCTGGACGTTTTTCAATGGCAAAAATCAATGAATATTGTAAATGCACAAACAGTAATTTCTCCGCATTGCAAGGTGCAATTCTGAAATTTTTTGCTTTTTCCTGCTCCTCTTAGCATGATAAACAAGATTCAAAGAGAGTGAGATGCCAGCTCCTTTCATTCAGTCAGTAGCTTCAATCATTTCTGGACGTTTTTCAATGGCAAAAATCATTGAATATTGTAAATGCACAAACAGTAATTTCTCCGCATTGCAAGGTGCAATTCTGAAATTTTTTACTTTTTCCTGCTCCTCTTAGCATGATAAAGAAGATTCAAAGAGAGTGAGATGCCAGCTCCTTTCATTCAGTCAGTAGCTTCAATCATTTCTGGTATATGAATAACATGATGTTTTTCAATCGCAAAAATCAATGAATATTGTAAATGCACAAACTGTAATTTCTCCGCATTGCAAGGTGCAATTCTGAAATTTTTTGCTTTTTCCTGCTCCTCTTAGCATGATAAAGAAGATTCAAAGAGAGTGAGATGCCAGCTCCTTTCATTCAGTCAGTAGCTTCAATCATTTCTGGACGTTTTTCAATGGCAAAAATCAATGAATATTGTAAATGCACAAACAGTAATTTCTCCGCATTGCAAGGTGCAATTCTGAAATTTTTTGCTTTTTCCTGCTCCTCTTAGCATGATAAAGAAGATTCAAAGAGAGTGAGATGCCAGATCCTTTCCTTCAGTCAGTAGCTTCAATCATTTCTGGTATATGAATAACATGATGTTTTTCAATGGCAAAAATCAATGAATTTTGTAAATGCACAAACAGTAATTTCTCCGCATTGCAAGGCGCAATTCTGAAATTTTTTGCTTTTTCCTGCTCCTCTTACCATGATAAAGAAGATTCAAAGAGAGTGAGATGCCAGCTCCTTTCATTCAGTCAGTAGCTTCAATCATTTCTGGACATTTTTCAATGGCAAAAATCAATGAATATTGTAAATGCACAAACAGTAATTTCTCCGCATTGCAAGGTGCAATTCTGAAATTTTTTGCTTTTTCCTGCTCCTCTTAGCATGATAAAGAAGATTCAAAGAGAGTGAGATGCCAGCTCCTTTCATTCAGTCAGTAGCTTCAATCATTTCTGGACATTTTTCAATGGCAAAAATCAATGAATATTGTAAATGCACAAACAGTAATTTCTCCGCATTGCAAGGTGCAATTCTGAAATTTTTTGCTTTTTCCTGCTCCTCTAAGCATGATAAAGAAGATTCAAAGAGAGTGAGATGCCATATCCTTTCCTTCAGTCAGTAGCTTCAATCATTTCTGGTATATGAATAACATGATGTTTTTCAATGGCAAAAATCAATGAATTTTGTAAATGCACAAACAGTAATTTCTCCGCATTGCAAGGCGCAATTCTGAAATTTTTTGCTTTTTCCTGCTCCTCTTAGCATGATAAAGAAGATTCAAAGAGAGTGAGATGCCAGCTCCTTTCATTCAGTCAGTAGCTTCAATCATTTCTGGACATTTTTCAATGGCAAAAATCAATGAATATTGTAAATGCACAAACAGTAATTTCTCCGCATTGCAAGGTGCAATTCTGAAATTTTTTGCTTTTTCCTGCTCCTCTTAGCATGATAAAGAAGATTCAAAGAGAGTGAGATGCCAGCTCCTTTCATTCAGTCAGTAGCTTCAATCATTTCTGGACGTTTTTCAATGGCAAAAATCAATGAATATTGTAAATGCACAAACAGTAATTTCTCCGCATTGCAAGGTGCAATTCTGAAATTTTTTGCTTTTTCCTGCTCCTCTTAGCATGATAAAGAAGATTCAAAGAGAGTGAGATGCCAGCTCCTTTCATTCAGTCAGTACCTTCAATTATTTCTGGACCTTTTTCAATGGCAAAAATCAATGAATATTGTAAATGCACAAACAGTAATTTCTCCGCATTGCAAGGTGCAATTCTGAAATTTTTTGCTTTTTCCTGCTCCTCTTAGCATGATAAAGAAGATTCAAAGAGAGTGAGATGCCAGCTCCTTTCATTCAGTCAGTAGCTTCAATCATTTCTGGACGTTTTTCAATGGCAAAAATCAATGAATATTGTAAATGCACAAACTGTAATTTCTCCGCATTGCAAGGTGCAATTCTGAAATTTTTTGCTTTTTCCTGCTCCTCTTAGCATGATAAAGAAGATTCAAAGAGAGTGAGATGCCAGCTCCTTTCATTCAGTCAGTAGCTTCAATCATTTCTGGTATATGAATAACATGATGTTTTTCAATAGCAAAAATCAATGAATATTGGAAATGCACAAACAGTAATTTCTCCGCATTGCAAGGTGCAATTCTGAAATTTTTTGCTTTTTCCTGCTCCTCTTAGCATGATAAAGAAGATTCAAAGAGAGTGAGATGCCAGCTCCTTTCATTCAGTCAGTAGCTTCAATCATTTCTGGACGTTTTTCAATGGCAAAAATCAATGAATATTGTAAATGCACAAACAGTAATTTCTCCGCATTGCAAGGTGCAATTCTGAAATTTTTTACTTTTTCCTGCTCCTCTTAGCATGATAAAGAAGATTCAAAGAGAGTGAGATGCCAGCTCCTTTCATTCAGTCAGTAGCTTCAATCATTTCTGGTATATGAATAACATGATGTTTTTCAATCGCAAAAATCAATGAATATTGTAAATGCACAAACAGTAATTTCTCCGCATTGCAAGGTGCAATTCTGAAATTTTTTGCTTTTTCCTGCTCCTCTTAGCATGATAAAGAAGATTCAAAGAGAGTGAGATGCCAGATCCTTTCATTCAGTCAGTAGCTTCAATCATTTCTGGACGTTTTTCAATGGCAAAAATCAATGAATATTGTAAATGCACAAACAGTAATTTCTCCGCATTGCAAGGTGCAATTCTGAAATTTTTTGCTTTTTCCTGCTCCTCTAAGCATGATAAAGAAGATTCAAAGAGAGTGAGATGCCATATCCTTTCCTTCAGTCAGTAGCTTCAATCATTTCTGGTATATGAATAACATGATGTTTTTCAATGGCAAAAATCAATGAATTTTGTAAATGCACAAACAGTAATTTCTCCGCATTGCAAGGCGCAATTCTGAAATTTTTTGCTTTTTCCTGCTCCTCTTAGCATGATAAAGAAGATTCAAAGAGAGTGAGATGCCAGCTCCTTTCATTCAGTCAGTAGCTTCAATCATTTCTGGACATTTTTCAATGGCAAAAATCAATGAATATTGTAAATGCACAAACAGTAATTTCTCCGCATTGCAAGGTGCAATTCTGAAATTTTTTGCTTTTTCCTGCTCCTCTTAGCATGATAAAGAAGATTCAAAGAGAGTGAGATGCCAGCTCCTTTCATTCAGTCAGTAGCTTCAATCATTTCTGGATGTTTTTCAATGGCAAAAATCAATGAATATTGTAAATGCACAAACAGTAATTTCTCCGCATTGCAAGGTGCAATTCTGAAATTTTTTGCTTTTTCCTGCTCCTCTTAGCATGATAAAGAAGATTCAAAGAGAGTGAGATGCCAGCTCCTTTCATTCAGTCAGTACCTTCAATCATTTCTGGACGTTTTTCAATGGCAAAAATCAATGAATATTGTAAATGCACAAACAGTAATTTCTCCGCATTGCAAGGTGCAATTCTGAAATTTTTTGCTTTTTCCTGCTCCTCTTAGCATGATAAAGAAGATTCAAAGAGAGTGAGATGCCAGCTCCTTTCATTCAGTCAGTAGCTTCAATCATTTCTGGACGTTTTTCAATGGCAAAAATCAATGAATATTGTAAATGCACAAACTGTAATTTCTCCGCATTGCAAGGTGCAATTCTGAAATTTTTTGCTTTTTCCTGCTCCTCTTAGCATGATAAAGAAGATTCAAAGAGAGTGAGATGCCAGCTCCTTTCATTCAGTCAGTAGCTTCAATCATTTCTGGTATATGAATAACATGATGTTTTTCAATAGCAAAAATCAATGAATATTGTAAATGCACAAACAGTAATTTCTCCGCATTGCAAGGTGCAATTCTGAAATTTTTTGCTTTTTCCTGCTCCTCTTAGCATGATAAAGAAGATTCAAAGAGAGTGAGATGCCAGCTCCTTTCATTCAGTCAGTAGCTTCAATCATTTCTGGACGTTTTTCAATGGCAAAAATCAATGAATATTGTAAATGCACAAACAGTAATTTCTCCGCATTGCAAGGTGCAATTCTGAAATTTTTTGCTTTTTCCTGCTCCTCTTAGCATGATAAACAAGATTCAAAGAGAGTGAGATGCCAGCTCCTTTCATTCAGTCAGTAGCTTCAATCATTTCTGGACGTTTTTCAATGGCAAAAATCATTGAATATTGTAAATGCACAAACAGTAATTTCTCCGCATTGCAAGGTGCAATTCTGAAATTTTTTACTTTTTCCTGCTCCTCTTAGCATGATAAAGAAGATTCAAAGAGAGTGAGATGCCAGCTCCTTTCATTCAGTCAGTAGCTTCAATCATTTCTGGTATATGAATAACATGATGTTTTTCAATCGCAAAAATCAATGAATATTGTAAATGCACAAACTGTAATTTCTCCGCATTGCAAGGTGCAATTCTGAAATTTTTTGCTTTTTCCTGCTCCTCTTAGCATGATAAAGAAGATTCAAAGAGAGTGAGATGCCAGCTCCTTTCATTCAGTCAGTAGCTTCAATCATTTCTGGACGTTTTTCAATGGCAAAAATCAATGAATATTGTAAATGCACAAACAGTAATTTCTCCGCATTGCAAGGTGCAATTCTGAAATTTTTTGCTTTTTCCTGCTCCTCTTAGCATGATAAAGAAGATTCAAAGAGAGTGAGATGCCAGATCCTTTCCTTCAGTCAGTAGCTTCAATCATTTCTGGTATATGAATAACATGATGTTTTTCAATGGCAAAAATCAATGAATTTTGTAAATGCACAAACAGTAATTTCTCCGCATTGCAAGGCGCAATTCTGAAATTTTTTGCTTTTTCCTGCTCCTCTTACCATGATAAAGAAGATTCAAAGAGAGTGAGATGCCAGCTCCTTTCATTCAGTCAGTAGCTTCAATCATTTCTGGACATTTTTCAATGGCAAAAATCAATGAATATTGTAAATGCACAAACAGTAATTTCTCCGCATTGCAAGGTGCAATTCTGAAATTTTTTGCTTTTTCCTGCTCCTCTTAGCATGATAAAGAAGATTCAAAGAGAGTGAGATGCCAGCTCCTTTCATTCAGTCAGTAGCTTCAATCATTTCTGGACATTTTTCAATGGCAAAAATCAATGAATATTGTAAATGCACAAACAGTAATTTCTCCGCATTGCAAGGTGCAATTCTGAAATTTTTTGCTTTTTCCTGCTCCTCTAAGCATGATAAAGAAGATTCAAAGAGAGTGAGATGCCATATCCTTTCCTTCAGTCAGTAGCTTCAATCATTTCTGGTATATGAATAACATGATGTTTTTCAATGGCAAAAATCAATGAATTTTGTAAATGCACAAACAGTAATTTCTCCGCATTGCAAGGCGCAATTCTGAAATTTTTTGCTTTTTCCTGCTCCTCTTAGCATGATAAAGAAGATTCAAAGAGAGTGAGATGCCAGCTCCTTTCATTCAGTCAGTAGCTTCAATCATTTCTGGACATTTTTCAATGGCAAAAATCAATGAATATTGTAAATGCACAAACAGTAATTTCTCCGCATTGCAAGGTGCAATTCTGAAATTTTTTGCTTTTTCCTGCTCCTCTTAGCATGATAAAGAAGATTCAAAGAGAGTGAGATGCCAGCTCCTTTCATTCAGTCAGTAGCTTCAATCATTTCTGGACGTTTTTCAATGGCAAAAATCAATGAATATTGTAAATGCACAAACAGTAATTTCTCCGCATTGCAAGGTGCAATTCTGAAATTTTTTGCTTTTTCCTGCTCCTCTTAGCATGATAAAGAAGATTCAAAGAGAGTGAGATGCCAGCTCCTTTCATTCAGTCAGTACCTTCAATCATTTCTGGACGTTTTTCAATGGCAAAAATCAATGAATATTGTAAATGCACAAACAGTAATTTCTCCGCATTGCAAGGTGCAATTCTGAAATTTTTTGCTTTTTCCTGCTCCTCTAAGCATGATAAAGAAGATTCAAAGAGAGTGAGATGCCAGCTCCTTTCATTCAGTCAGTAGCTTCAATCATTTCTGGACGTTTTTCAATGGCAAAAATCAATGAATATTGTAAATGCACAAACTGTAATTTCTCCGCATTGCAAAGTGCAATTCTGAAATTTTTTGCTTTTTCCTGCTCCTCTTAGCATGATAAAGAAGATTCAAAGAGAGTGAGATGCCAGCTCCTTTCATTCAGTCAGTAGCTTCAATCATTTCTGGTATATGAATAACATGATGTTTTTTAATAGCAAAAATCAATGAATATTGTAAATGCACAAACAGTAATTTCTCCGCATTGCAAGGTGCAATTCTGAAATTTTTTGCTTTTTCCTGCTCCTCTTAGCATGATAAAGAAGATTCAAAGAGAGTGAGATGCCAGCTCCTTTCATTCAGTCAGTAGCTTCAATCATTTCTGGACGTTTTTCAATGGCAAAAATCAATGAATATTGTAAATGCACAAACAGTAATTTCTCCGCATTGCAAGGTGCAATTCTGAAATTTTTTGCTTTTTCCTGCTCCTCTTAGCATGATAAACAAGATTCAAAGAGAGTGAGATGCCAGCTCCTTTCATTCAGTCAGTAGCTTCAATCATTTCTGGACGTTTTTCAATGGCAAAAATCAATGAATATTGTAAATGCACAAACAGTAATTTCTCCGCATTGCAAGGTGCAATTCTGAAATTTTTTGCTTTTTCCTGCTCCTCTTAGCATGATAAAGAAGATTCAAAGAGAGTGAGATGCCAGATCCTTTCCTTCAGTCAGTAGCTTCAATCATTTCTGGTATATGAATAACATGATGTTTTTCAATGGCAAAAATCAATGAATTTTGTAAATGCACAAACAGTAATTTCTCCGCATTGCAAGGCGCAATTCTGAAATTTTTTGCTTTTTCCTGCTCCTCTTAGCATGATAAAGAAGATTCAAAGAGAGTGAGATGCCAGCTCCTTTCATTCAGTCAGTAGCTTCAATCATTTCTGGACGTTTTTCAATGGCAAAAATCAATGAATATTGTAAATGCACAAACTGTAATTTCTCCGCATTGCAAGGTGCAATTCTGAAATTTTTTGCTTTTTCCTGCTCCTCTTAGCATGATAAAGAAGATTCAAAGAGAGTGAGATGCCAGCTCCTTTCATTCAGTCAGTAGCTTCAATCATTTCTGGACGTTTTTCAATGGCAAAAATCAATGAATATTGTAAATGCACAAACAGTAATTTCTCCGCATTGCAAGGTGCAATTCTGAAATTTTTTGCTTTTTCCTGCTCCTCTTAGCATGATAAAGAAGATTCAAAGAGAGTGAGATGCCAGATCCTTTCCTTCAGTCAGTAGCTTCAATCATTTCTGGTATATGAATAACATGATGTTTTTCAATGGCAAAAATCAATGAATATTGTAAATGCACAAACAGTAATTTCTCCGCATTGCAAGGTGCAATTCTGAAATTTTTTGCTTTTTCCTGCTCCTCTTAGCATGATAAAGAAGATTCAAAGAGTGTGAGATGCCAGCTCCTTTCATTCAGTCAGTAGCTTCAATCATTTCTGGACGTTTTTCAA
This sequence comes from Phyllobates terribilis, assembly GCF_046119375.1. Classification (NCBI taxonomy): domain Eukaryota; kingdom Metazoa; phylum Chordata; class Amphibia; order Anura; family Dendrobatidae; genus Phyllobates; species Phyllobates terribilis. Next base: position 132,733 of record NW_027364361.1, read on the forward strand.
TGGCAAAAATCAATGAATATTGTAAATGCACAAACAGTAATTTCTCCGCATTGCAAGGTGCAATTCTGAAATTTTTTGCTTTTTCCTGCTCCTCTTAGCATGATAAAGAAGATTCAAAGAGAGTGAGATGCCAGCTCCTTTCATTCAGTCAGTAGCTTCAATCATTTCTGGACGTTTTTCAATGGCAAAAATCAATGAATATTGTAAATGCACAAACAGTAATTTCTCCGCATTGCAAGGTGCAATTCTGAAATTTTTTGCTTTTTCCTGCTCCTCTTAGCATGATAAAGAAGATTCAAAGAGAGTGAGATGCCAGCTCCTTTCATTCAGTCAGTAGCTTCAATCATTTATGGACGTTTTTCAATGGCAAAAATCAATGAATATTGTAAATGCACAAACAGTAATTTCTCCGCATTGCAATGTGCAATTCTGAAATTTTTTGCTTTTTCCTGCTCCTCTTAGCATGATAAAGAAGATTCAAAGAGAGTGAGATGCCAGCTCCTTTCATTCAGTCAGTAGCTTCAATCATTTCTGGACATTTTTCAATGGCAAAAATCAATGAATATTGTAAATGCACAAACAGTAATTTCTCCGCATTGCAAGGTGCAATTCTGAAATTTTTTGCTTTTTCCTGCTCCTCTTAGCATGATAAAGAAGATTCAAAGAGAGTGAGATGCCAGCTCCTTTCATTCAGTCAGTAGCTTCAATCATTTCTGGACGTTTTTCAATGACAAAAATCAATGAATATTGTAAATGCACAAACAGTAATTTCTCTGCATTGCAAGGTGCAATTCTGAAATTTTTTGCTTTTTCCTGCTCCTCTTAGCATGATAAAGAAGATTCAAAGAGAGTGAGATGCCAGATCCTTTCCTTCAGTCAGTAGCTTCAATCATTTCTGGTATATGAATAACATGATATTTTTCAATGGCAAAAATCAATGAATTTTGTAAATGCACAAACAGTAATTTCTCCGCATTGCAAGGCGCAATTCTGAAATTTTTTGCTTTTTCCTGCTCCTCTTAGCATGATAAAGAAGATTCAAAGAGAGTGAGATGCCAGCTCCTTTCATTCAGTCAGTAGCTTCAATCATTTCTGGACATTTTTCAATGGCAAAAATCAATGAATATTGTAAATGCACAAACAGTAATTTCTCCGCATTGCAAGGTGCAATTCTGAAATTTTTTGCTTTTTCCTGCTCCTCTTAGCATGATAAAGAAGATTCAAAGAGAGTGAGATGCCAGCTCCTTTCATTCAGTCAGTAGCTTCAATCATTTCTGGACGTTTTTCAATGGCAAAAATCAATGAATATTGTAAATGCACAAACAGTAATTTCTCCGCATTGCAAGGTGCAATTCTGAAATTTTTTGCTTTTTCCTGCTCCTCTTAGCATGATAAAGAAGATTCAAAGAGAGTGAGATGCCAGCTCCTTTCATTCAGTCAGTAGCTTCAATCATTTCTGGACGTTTTTCAATGGCAAAAATCAATGAATATTGTAAATGCACAAACAGTAATTTCTCCGCATTGCAAGGTGCAATTCTGAAATTTTTTGCTTTTTCCTGCTCCTCTTAGCATGATAAAGAAGATTCAAAGAGAGTGAGATGCCAGATCCTTTCCTTCAGTCAGTAGCTTCAATCATTTCTGGTATATGAATAACATGATGTTTTTCAATGGCAAAAATCAATGAATTTTGTAAATGCACAAACAGTAATTTCTCCGCATTGCAAGGCGCAATTCTGAAATTTTTTGCTTTTTCCTGCTCCTCTTAGCATGATAAAGAAGATTCAAAGAGAGTGAGATGCCAGCTCCTTTCATTCAGTCAGTAGCTTCAATCATTTCTGGACATTTTTCAATGGCAAAAATCAATGAATATTGTAAATGCACAAACAGTAATTTCTCCGCATTGCAAGGTGCAATTCTGAAATTTTTTGCTTTTTCCTGCTCCTCTTAGCATGATAAAGAAGATTCAAAGAGAGTGAGATGCCAGCTCCTTTCATTCAGTCAGTAGCTTCAATCATTTCTGGACGTTTTTCAATGGCAAAAATCAATGAATATTGTAAATGCACAAACAGTAATTTCTCCGCATTGCAAGGTGCAATTCTGAAATTTTTTGCTTTTTCCTGCTCCTCTTAGCATGATAAAGAAGATTCAAAGAGAGTGAGATGCCAGCTCCTTTCATTCAGTCAGTAGCTTCAATCATTTCTGGACGTTTTTCAATGGCAAAAATCAATGAATATTGTAAATGCACAAACAGTAATTTCTCCGCATTGCAATGTGCAATTCTGAAATTTTTTGCTTTTTCCTGCTCCTCTTAGCATGATAAAGAAGATTCAAAGAGAGTGAGATGCCAGCTCCTTTCATTCAGTCAGTAGCTTCAAACATTTCTGGTACATGAATAACATGATGTTTTTCAATGGCAAAAATCAATGAATATTGTAAATGCACAAACAGTAATTTCTCCGCATTGCAAGGTGCAATTCTGAAATTTTTTGCTTTTTCCTGCTCCTCTTAGCATGATAAAGAAGATTCAAAGAGAGTGAGATGCCAGCTCCTTTCGTTCAGTCAGTAGCTTCAATCATTTCTGGACGTTTTTCAATGGCAAAAATCATTGAATATTATAAATGCACAAACAGTAATTTCTCCACATTGCAAGGTGCAATTCTGAAATTTTTTACTTTTTCCTGCTCCTCTTAGCATGATAAAGAAGATTCAAAGAGAGTGAGATGCCAGCTCCTTTCATTCAGTCAGTAGCTTCAATTATTTCTGGTATATGAATAACATGATGTTTTTCAATGGCAAAAATCAATGAATATTGTAAATGCACAAACAGTAATTTCTCCGCATTGCAAGGTGCAATTCTGAATTTTTTTGCTTTTTCCTGCTCCTCTTAGCATGATAAAGAAGATTCAAAGAGAGTGAGATGCCAGCTCCTTTCATTCAGTCATTAGCTTCAATCATTTCTGGACGTTTTTCAATGGCAAAAATCAATGAATATTGTAAATGCACAAACAGTAATTTCTCCGCATTGCAAGGTGCAATTCTGAAATTTTTTGCTTTTTCCTGCTCCTCTTAGCATGATAAACAAGATTCAAAGAGAGTGAGATGCCAGCTCATTTCATTCAGTCAGTAGCTTCAATCATTTCTGGACGTTTTTCAATGTCAAAAATCATTGAATATTGTAAATGCACAAACAGTAATTTCTCCGCATTGCAAGGTGCAATTCTGAAATTTTTTACTTTTTCCTGCTCCTCTTAGCATGATAAAGAAGATTCAAAGAGAGTGAGATGCCAGCTCCTTTCATTCAGTCAGTAGCTTCAATCATTTCTGGTATATGAATAACATGATGTTTTTCAATCGCAAAAATCAATGAATATTGTAAATGCACAAACAGTAATTTCTCCGCATTGCAAGGTGCAATTCTGAAATGTTTTGCTTTTTCCTGCTCCTCTTAGCATGATAAAGAAGATTCAAAGAGAGTGAGATGCCAGCTCCTTTCATTCAGTCAGTAGCTTCAATCATTTCTGGACGTTTTTCAATGGCAAAAATCAATGAATATTGTAAATGCACAAACAGTAATTTCTCCGCATTGCAAGGTGCAATTCTGAAATTTTTTGCTTTTTCCTGCTCCTCTAAGCATGATAAAGAAGATTCAAAGAGAGTGAGATGCCAGATCCTTTCCTTCAGTCAGTAGCTTCAATCATTTCTGGTATATGAATAACATGATGTTTTTCAATGGCAAAAATCAATGAATTTTGTAAATGCACAAACAGTAATTTCTCCGCATTGCAAGGCGCAATTCTGAAATTTTTTGCTTTTTCCTGCTCCTCTTAGCATGATAAAGAAGATTCAAAGAGAGTGAGATGCCAGCTCCTTTCATTCAGTCAGTAGCTTCAATCATTTCTGGACATTTTTCAATGGCAAAAATCAATGAATATTGTAAATGCACAAACAGTAATTTCTCCGCATTGCAAGGTGCAATTCTGAAATTTTTTGCTTTTTCCTGCTCCTCTTAGCATGATAAAGAAGATTCAAAGAGAGTGAGATGCCAGCTCCTTTCATTCAGTCAGTAGCTTCAATCATTTCTGGATGTTTTTCAATGGCAAAAATCAATGAATATTGTAAATGCACAAACAGTAATTTCTCCGCATTGCAAGGTGCAATTCTGAAATTTTTTGCTTTTTCCTGCTCCTCTTAGCATGATAAAGAAGATTCAAAGAGAGTGAGATGCCAGCTCCTTTCATTCAGTCAGTACCTTCAATCATTTCTGGACGTTTTTCAATGGCAAAAATCAATGAATATTGTAAATGCACAAACAGTAATTTCTCCGCATTGCAAGGTGCAATTCTGAAATTTTTTGCTTTTTCCTGCTCCTCTTAGCATGATAAAGAAGATTCAAAGAGAGTGAGATGCCAGCTCCTTTCATTCAGTCAGTAGCTTCAATCATTTCTGGACGTTTTTCAATGGCAAAAATCAATGAATATTGTAAATGCACAAACTGTAATTTCTCCGCATTGCAAGGTGCAATTCTGAAATTTTTTGCTTTTTCCTGCTCCTCTTAGCATGATAAAGAAGATTCAAAGAGAGTGAGATGCCAGCTCCTTTCATTCAGTCAGTAGCTTCAATCATTTCTGGTATATGAATAACATGATGTTTTTCAATAGCAAAAATCAATGAATATTGTAAATGCACAAACAGTAATTTCTCCGCATTGCAAGGTGCAATTCTGAAATTTTTTGCTTTTTCCTGCTCCTCTTAGCATGATAAAGAAGATTCAAAGAGAGTGAGATGCCAGCTCCTTTCATTCAGTCAGTAGCTTCAATCATTTCTGGACATTTTTCAATGGCAAAAATCAATGAATATTGTAAATGCACAAACAGTAATTTCTCCGCATTGCAAGGTGCAATTCTGAAATTTTTTGCTTTTTCCTGCTCCTCTTAGCATGATAAAGAAGATTCAAAGAGAGTGAGATGCCAGCTCCTTTCATTCAGTCAGTAGCTTCAATCATTTCTGGACGTTTTTCAATGGCAAAAATCAATGAATATTGTAAATGCACAAACAGTAATTTCTCCGCATTGCAATGTGCAATTCTGAAATTTTTTGCTTTTTCCTGCTCCTCTTAGCATGATAAAGAAGATTCAAAGAGAGTGAGATGCCAGCTCCTTTCATTCAGTCAGTAGCTTCAAACATTTCTGGTACATGAATAACATGATGTTTTTCAATGGCAAAAATCAATGAATATTGTAAATGCACAAACAGTAATTTCTCTGCATTGCAAGGTGCAATTCTGAAATTTTTTGCTTTTTCCTGCTCCTCTTAGCATGATAAAGAAGATTCAAAGAGAGTGAGATGCCAGCTCCTTTCGTTCAGTCAGTAGCTTCAATCATTTCTGGACGTTTTTCAATGGCAAAAATCATTGAATATTATAAATGCACAAACAGTAATTTCTCCACATTGCAAGGTGCAATTCTGAAATTTTTTACTTTTTCCTGCTCCTCTTAGCATGATAAAGAAGATTCAAAGAGAGTGAGATGCCAGCTCCTTTCATTCAGTCAGTAGCTTCAATCATTTCTGGTATATGAATAACATGATGTTTTTCAATGGCAAAAATCAATGAATATTGTAAATGCACAAACAGTAATTTCTCCGCATTGCAAGGTGCAATTCTGAAATTTTTTGCTTTTTCCTGCTCCTCTTAGCATGATAAAGAAGATTCAAAGAGAGTGAGATGCCAGCTCCTTTCATTCAGTCAGTAGCTTCAATCATTTCTGGACGTTTTTCAATGGCAAAAATCAATGAATATTGTAAATGCACAAACAGTAATTTCTCCGCATTGCAAGGTGCAATTCTGAAATTTTTTGCTTTTTCCTGCTCCTCTTAGCATGATAAACAAGATTCAAAGAGAGTGAGATGCCAGCTCATTTCATTCAGTCAGTAGCTTCAATCATTTCTGGACGTTTTTCAATGGCAAAAATCATTGAATATTGTAAATGCACAAACAGTAATTTCTCCGCATTGCAAGGTGCAATTCTGAAATTTTTTACTTTTTCCTGCTCCTCTTAGCATGATAAAGAAGATTCAAAGAGAGTGAGATGCCAGCTCCTTTCATTCAGTCAGTAGCTTCAATCATTTCTGGTATATGAATAACATGATGTTTTTCAATCGCAAAAATCAATGAATATTGTAAATGCACAAACAGTAATTTCTCCGCATTGCAAGGTGCAATTCTGAAATGTTTTGCTTTTTCCTGCTCCTCTTAGCATGATAAAGAAGATTCAAAGTGAGTGAGATGCCAGCTCCTTTCATTCAGTCAGTAGCTTCAATCATTTCTGGACGTTTTTCAATGGCAAAAATCAATGAATATTGTAAATGCACAAACAGTAATTTCTCCGCATTGCAAGGTGCAATTCTGAAATTTTTTGCTTTTTCCTGCTCCTCTAAGCATGATAAAGAAGATTCAAAGAGAGTGAGATGCCAGATCCTTTCCTTCAGTCAGTAGCTTCAATCATTTCTGGTATATGAATAACATGATGTTTTTCAATGGCAAAAATCAATGAATTTTGTAAATGCACAAACAGTAATTTCTCCGCATTGCAAGGCGCAATTCTGAAATTTTTTGCTTTTTCCTGCTCCTCTTAGCATGATAAAGAAGATTCAAAGAGAGTGAGATGCCAGCTCCTTTCATTCAGTCAGTAGCTTCAATCATTTCTGGACATTTTTCAATGGCAAAAATCAATGAATATTGTAAATGCACAAACAGTAATTTCTCCGCATTGCAAGGTGCAATTCTGAAATTTTTTGCTTTTTCCTGCTCCTCTTAGCATGATAAAGAAGATTCAAAGAGAGTGAGATGCCAGCTCCTTTCATTCAGTCAGTAGCTTCAATCATTTCTGGACGTTTTTCAATGGCAAAAATCAATGAATATTGTAAATGCACAAACAGTAATTTCTCCGCATTGCAAGGTGCAATTCTGAAATTTTTTGCTTTTTCCTGCTCCTCTTAGCATGATAAAGAAGATTCAAAGAGAGTGAGATGCCAGCTCCTTTCATTCAGTCAGTACCTTCAATCATTTCTGGACGTTTTTCAATGGCAAAAATCAATGAATATTGTAAATGCACAAACAGTAATTTCTCCGCATTGCAAGGTGCAATTCTGAAATTTTTTGCTTTTTCCTGCTCCTCTTAGCATGATAAAGAAGATTCAAAGAGAGTGAGATGCCAGCTCCTTTCATTCAGTCAGTAGCTTCAATCATTTCTGGACGTTTTTCAATGGCAAAAATCAATGAATATTGTAAATGCACAAACTGTAATTTCTCCGCATTGCAAGGTGCAATTCTGAAATTTTTTGCTTTTTCCTGCTCCTCTTAGCATGATAAAGAAGATTCAAAGAGAGTGAGATGCCAGCTCCTTTCATTCAGTCAGTAGCTTCAATCATTTCTGGTATATGAATAACATGATGTTTTTCAATAGCAAAAATCAATGAATATTGTAAATGCACAAACAGTAATTTCTCCGCATTGCAAGGTGCAATTCTGAAATTTTTTGCTTTTTCCTGCTCCTCTTAGCATGATAAAGAAGATTCAAAGAGAGTGAGATGCCAGCTCCTTTCATTCAGTCAGTAGCTTCAATCATTTCTGGACATTTTTCAATGGCAAAAATCAATGAATATTGTAAATGCACAAACAGTAATTTCTCCGCATTGCAAGGTGCAATTCTGAAATTTTTTGCTTTTTCCTGCTCCTCTTAGCATGATAAAGAAGATTCAAAGAGAGTGAGATGCCAGCTCCTTTCATTCAGTCAGTAGCTTCAATCATTTCTGGACATTTTTCAATGGCAAAAATCAATGAATATTGTAAATGCACAAACAGTAATTTCTCCGCATTGCAAGGTGCAATTCTGAAATTTTTTGCTTTTTCCTGCTCCTCTTAGCATGATAAAGAAGATTCAAAGAGAGTGAGATGCCAGCTCCTTTCGTTCAGTCAGTAGCTTCAATCATTTCTGGACGTTTTTCAATGGCAAAAATCATTGAATATTATAAATGCACAAACAGTAATTTCTCCACATTGCAAGGTGCAATTCTGAAATTTTTTACTTTTTCCTGCTCCTCTTAGCATGATAAAGAAGATTCAAAGAGAGTGAGATGCCAGCTCCTTTCATTCAGTCAGTAGCTTCAATCATTTCTGGTATATGAATAACATGATGTTTTTCAATGGCAAAAATCAATGAATATTGTAAATGCACAAACAGTAATTTCTCCGCATTGCAAGGTGCAATTCTGAAATTTTTTGCTTTTTCCTGCTCCTCTTAGCATGATAAAGAAGATTCAAAGAGAGTGAGATGCCAGCTCCTTTCATTCAGTCAGTAGCTTCAATCATTTCTGGACGTTTTTCAATGGCAAAAATCAATGAATATTGTAAATGCACAAACAGTAATTTCTCCGCATTGCAAGGTGCAATTCTGAAATTTTTTGCTTTTTCCTGCTCCTCTTAGCATGATAAACAAGATTCAAAGAGAGTGAGATGCCAGCTCATTTCATTCAGTCAGTAGCTTCAATCATTTCTGGACGTTTTTCAATGGCAAAAATCATTGAATATTGTAAATGCACAAACAGTAATTTCTCCGCATTGCAAGGTGCAATTCTGAAATTTTTTACTTTTTCCTGCTCCTCTTAGCATGATAAAGAAGATTCAAAGAGAGTGAGATGCCAGCTCCTTTCATTCAGTCAGTAGCTTCAATCATTTCTGGTATATGAATAACATGATGTTTTTCAATCGCAAAAATCAATGAATATTGTAAATGCACAAACAGTAATTTCTCCGCATTGCAAGGTGCAATTCTGAAATTTTTTGCTTTTTCCTGCTCCTCTTAGCATGATAAAGAAGATTCAAAGAGAGTGAGATGCCAGCTCCTTTCATTCAGTCAGTAGCTTCAATCATTTCTGGACGTTTTTCAATGGCAAAAATCAATGAATATTGTAAATGCACAAACAGTAATTTCTCCGCATTGCAAGGTGCAATTCTGAAATTTTTTGCTTTTTCCTGCTCCTCTAAGCATGATAAAGAAGATTCAAAGAGAGTGAGATGCCAGATCCTTTCCTTCAGTCAGTAGCTTCAATCATTTCTGGTATATGAATAACATGATGTTTTTCAATGGCAAAAATCAATGAATTTTGTAAATGCACAAACAGTAATTTCTCCGCATTGCAAGGCGCAATTCTGAAATTTTTTGCTTTTTCCTGCTCCTCTTAGCATGATAAAGAAGATTCAAAGAGAGTGAGATGCCAGCTCCTTTCATTCAGTCAGTAGCTTCAATCATTTCTGGACATTTTTCAATGGCAAAAATCAATGAATATTGTAAATGCACAAACAGTAATTTCTCCGCATTGCAAGGTGCAATTCTGAAATTTTTTGCTTTTTCCTGCTCCTCTTAGCATGATAAAGAAGATTCAAAGAGAGTGAGATGCCAGCTCCTTTCATTCAGTCAGTAGCTTCAATCATTTCTGGACGTTTTTCAATGGCAAAAATCAATGAATATTGTAAATGCACAAACAGTAATTTCTCCGCATTGCAAGGTGCAATTCTGAAATTTTTTGCTTTTTCCTGCTCCTCTTAGCATGATAAAGAAGATTCAAAGAGAGTGAGATGCCAGCTCCTTTCATTCAGTCAGTACCTTCAATCATTTCTGGACGTTTTTCAATGGCAAAAATCAATGAATATTGTAAATGCACAAACAGTAATTTCTCCGCATTGCAAGGTGCAATTCTGAAATTTTTTGCTTTTTCCTGCTCCTCTTAGCATGGTAAAGAAGATTCAAAGAGAGTGAGATGCCAGCTCCTTTCATTCAGTCAGTAGCTTCAATCATTTCTGGACGTTTTTCAATGGCAAAAATCAATGAATATTGTAAATGCACAAACTGTAATTTCTCCGCATTGCAAGGTGCAATTCTGAAATTTTTTGCTTTTTCCTGCTCCTCTTAGCATGATAAAGAAGATTCAAAGAGACTGAGATGCCAGCTCCTTTCATTCAGTCAGTAGCTTCAATCATTTCTGGTATATGAATAACATGATGTTTTTCAATAGCAAAAATCAATGAATATTGTAAATCCACAAACAGTAATTTCTCCGCATTGCAAGGTGCAATTCTGAAATTTTTTGCTTTTTCCTGCTCCTCTTAGCATGATAAAGAAGATTCAAAGAGAGTGAGATGCCAGCTCCTTTCATTCAGTCAGTAGCTTCAATCATTTCTGGATGTTTTTCAATGGCAAAAATCAATGAATATTGTAAATGCACAAACAGTAATTTCTCCGCATTGCAAGGTGCAATTCTGAAATTTTTTGCTTTTTCCTGCTCCTCTTAGCATGATAAAGAAGATTCAAAGAGAGTGAGATGCCAGCTCCTTTCATTCAGTCAGTAGCTTCAATCATTTCTGGACATTTTTCAATGGCAAAAATCAATGAATATTGTAAATGCACAAACAGTAATTTCTCCGCATTGCAAGGTGCAATTCTGAAATTTTTTGCTTTTTCCTGCTCCTCTTAGCATGATAAAGAAGATTCAAAGAGAGTGAGATGCCAGCTCCTTTCGTTCAGTCAGTAGCTTCAATCATTTCTGGACGTTTTTCAATGGCAAAAATCATTGAATATTATAAATGCACAAACAGTAATTTCTCCACATTGCAAGGTGCAATTCTGAAATTTTTTACTTTTTCCTGCTCCTCTTAGCATGATAAAGAAGATTCAAAGAGAGTGAGATGCCAGCTCCTTTCATTCAGTCAGTAGCTTCAATCATTTCTGGTATATGAATAACATGATGTTTTTCAATGGCAAAAATCAATGAATATTGTAAATGCACAAACAGTAATTTCTCCGCATTGCAAGGTGCAATTCTGAAATTTTTTGCTTTTTCCTGCTCCTCTTAGCATGATAAAGAAGATTCAAAGAGAGTGAGATGCCAGCTCCTTTCATTCAGTCAGTAGCTTCAATCATTTCTGGACGTTTTTCAATGGCAAAAATCAATGAATATTGTAAATGCACAAACAGTAATTTCTCCGCATTGCAAGGTGCAATTCTGAAATTTTTTGCTTTTTCCTGCTCCTCTTAGCATGATAAACAAGATTCAAAGAGAGTGAGATGCCAGCTCATTTCATTCAGTCAGTAGCTTCAATCATTTCTGGACGTTTTTCAATGGCAAAAATCATTGAATATTGTAAATGCACAAACAGTAATTTCTCCGCATTGCAAGGTGCAATTCTGAAATTTTTTACTTTTTCCTGCTCCTCTTAGCATGATAAAGAAGATTCAAAGAGAGTGAGATGCCAGCTCCTTTCATTCAGTCAGTAGCTTCAATCATTTCTGGTATATGAATAACATGATGTTTTTCAATCGCAAAAATCAATGAATATTGTAAATGCACAAACAGTAATTTCTCCGCATTGCAAGGTGCAATTCTGAAATTTTTTGCTTTTTCCTGCTCCTCTTAGCATGATAAAGAAGATTCAAAGAGAGTGAGATGCCAGCTCCTTTCATTCAGTCAGTAGCTTCAATCATTTCTGGACGTTTTTCAATGGCAAAAATCAATGAATATTGTAAATGCACAAACAGTAATTTCTCCGCATTGCAAGGTGCAATTCTGAAATTTTTTGCTTTTTCCTGCTCCTCTAAGCATGATAAAGAAGATTCAAAGAGAGTGAGATGCCAGATCCTTTCCTTCAGTCAGTAGCTTCAATCATTTCTGGTATATGAATAACATGATGTTTTTCAATGGCAAAAATCAATGAATTTTGTAAATGCACAAACAGTAATTTCTCCGCATTGCAAGGCGCAATTCTGAAATTTTTTGCTTTTTCCTGCTCCTCTTAGCATGATAAAGAAGATTCAAAGAGAGTGAGATGCCAGCTCCTTTCATTCAGTCAGTAGCTTCAATCATTTCTGGACATTTTTCAATGGCAAAAATCAATGAATATTGTAAATGCACAAACAGTAATTTCTCCGCATTGCAAGGTGCAATTCTGAAATTTTTTGCTTTTTCCTGCTCCTCTTAGCATGATAAAGAAGATTCAAAGAGAGTGAGATGCCAGCTCCTTTCATTCAGTCAGTAGCTTCAATCATTTCTGGACGTTTTTCAATGGCAAAAATCAATGAATATTGTAAATGCACAAACAGTAATTTCTCCGCATTGCAAGGTGCAATTCTGAAATTTTTTGCTTTTTCCTGCTCCTCTTAGCATGATAAAGAAGATTCAAAGAGAGTGAGATGCCAGCTCCTTTCATTCAGTCAGTACCTTCAATCATTTCTGGACGTTTTTCAATGGCAAAAATCAATGAATATTGTAAATGCACAAACAGTAATTTCTCCGCATTGCAAGGTGCAATTCTGAAATTTTTTGCTTTTTCCTGCTCCTCTTAGCATGGTAAAGAAGATTCAAAGAGAGTGAGATGCCAGCTCCTTTCATTCAGTCAGTAGCTTCAATCATTTCTGGACGTTTTTCAATGGCAAAAATCAATGAATATTGTAAATGCACAAACTGTAATTTCTCCGCATTGCAAGGTGCAATTCTGAAATTTTTTGCTTTTTCCTGCTCCTCTTAGCATGATAAAGAAGATTCAAAGAGACTGAGATGCCAGCTCCTTTCATTCAGTCAGTAGCTTCAATCATTTCTGGTATATGAATAACATGATGTTTTTCAATAGCAAAAATCAATGAATATTGTAAATCCACAAACAGTAATTTCTCCGCATTGCAAGGTGCAATTCTGAAATTTTTTGCTTTTTCCTGCTCCTCTTAGCATGATAAAGAAGATTCAAAGAGAGTGAGATGCCAGCTCCTTTCATTCAGTCAGTAGCTTCAATCATTTCTGGATGTTTTTCAATGGCAAAAATCAATGAATATTGTAAATGCACAAACAGTAATTTCTCCGCATTGCAAGGTGCAATTCTGAAATTTTTTACTTTTTCCTGCTCCTCTTAGCATGATAAAGAAGATTCAAAGAGAGTGAGATGCCAGCTCCTTTCATTCAGTCAGTAGCTTCAATCATTTCTGGTATATGAATAACATGATGTTTTTCAATCGCAAAAATCAATGAATATTGTAAATGCACAAACAGTAATTTCTCCGCATTGCAAGGTGCAATTCTGAAATTTTTTGCTTTTTCCTGCTCCTCTTAGCATGATAAAGAAGATTCAAAGAGAGTGAGATGCCAGCTCCTTTCATTCAGTCAGTAGCTTCAATCATTTCTGGACGTTTTTCAATGGCAAAAATCAATGAATATTGTAAATGCACAAACAGTAATTTCTCCGCATTGCAAGGTGCAATTCTGAAATTTTTTGCTTTTTCCTGCTCCTCTAAGCATGATAAAGAAGATTCAAAGAGAGTGAGATGCCAGATCCTTTCCTTCAGTCAGTAGCTTCAATCATTTCTGGTATATGAATAACATGATGTTTTTCAATGGCAAAAATCAATGAATTTTGTAAATGCACAAACAGTAATTTCTCCGCATTGCAAGGCGCAATTCTGAAATTTTTTGCTTTTTCCTGCTCCTCTTAGCATGATAAAGAAGATTCAAAGAGAGTGAGATGCCAGCTCCTTTCATTCAGTCAGTAGCTTCAATCATTTCTGGACATTTTTCAATGGCAAAAATCAATGAATATTGTAAATGCACAAACAGTAATTTCTCCGCATTGCAAGGTGCAATTCTGAAATTTTTTGCTTTTTCCTGCTCCTCTTAGCATGATAAAGAAGATTCAAAGAGAGTGAGATGCCAGCTCCTTTCATTCAGTCAGTAGCTTCAATCATTTCTGGACGTTTTTCAATGGCAAAAATCAATGAATATTGTAAATGCACAAACAGTAATTTCTCCGCATTGCAAGGTGCAATTCTGAAATTTTTTGCTTTTTCCTGCTCCTCTTAGCATGATAAAGAAGATTCAAAGAGAGTGAGATGCCAGCTCCTTTCATTCAGTCAGTACCTTCAATCATTTCTGGACGTTTTTCAATGGCAAAAATCAATGAATATTGTAAATGCACAAACAGTAATTTCTCCGCATTGCAAGGTGCAATTCTGAAATTTTTTGCTTTTTCCTGCTCCTCTTAGCATGATAAAGAAGATTCAAAGAGAGTGAGATGCCAGCTCCTTTCATTCAGTCAGTAGCTTCAATCATTTCTGGACGTTTTTCAATGGCAAAAATCAATGAATATTGTAAATGCACAAACTGTAATTTCTCCGCATTGCAAGGTGCAATTCTGAAATTTTTTGCTTTTTCCTGCTCCTCTTAGCATGACAAAGAAGATTCAAAGAGAGTGAGATGCCAGCTCCTTTCATTCAGTCAGTAGCTTCAATCATTTCTGGTATATGAATAACATGATGTTTTTCAATCGCAAAAATCAATGAATATTGTAAATGCACAAACAGTAATTTCTCCGCATTGCAAGGTGCAATTCTGAAATTTTTTGCTTTTTCCTGCTCCTCTTAGCATGATAAAGAAGATTCAAAGAGAGTGAGATGCCAGCTCCTTTCCTTCAGTCAGTAGCTTCAATCATTTCTGGTATATGAATAACATGATGTTTTTCAATGGCAAAAATCAATGAATTTTGTAAATGCACAAACAGTAATTTCTCCGCATTGCAAGGCGCAATTCTGAAATTTTTTGCTTTTTCCTGCTCCTCTTAGCATGATAAAGAAGATTCAAAGAGAGTGAGATGCCAGCTCCTTTCATTCAGTCAGTAGCTTCAATCATTTCTGGACATTTTTCAATGGCAAAAATCAATGAATATTGTAAATGCACAAACAGTAATTTCTCCGCATTGCAAGGTGCAATTCTGAAATTTTTTGCTTTTTCCTGCTCCTCTTAGCATGATAAAGAAGATTCAAGGAGAGTGAGATGCCAGCTCCTTTCATTCAGTCAGTAGCTACAATCATTTCTGGACGTTTTTCAATGGCAAAAATCAATGAATATTGTAAATGCACAAACAGTAATTTCTCCGCATTGCAAGGTGCAATTCTGAAATTTTTTGCTTTTTCCTGCTCCTCTTAGCATGATAAAGAAGATTCAAAGAGAGTGAGGTGCCAGCTCCTTTCATTGAGTCAGGAGCTTCAAACATTTCTGGTATATGAATAACATGTTTTTCAATGGCAAAAATCAATGAATATTGTAAATGCACAAACAGTAATTTCTCCGCATTGCAAGGTGCAATTCTGAAATTTTTTGCTTTTTCCTGCTCCTCTTAGCATGATAAAGAAGATTCAAAGAGAGTGAGATGCCAGCTCCTTTCATTCAGTCAGTAGCTTCAATCATTTCTGGACGTTTTTCAATGGCAAAAATCAATGAATATTGTAAATGCACAAACTGTAATTTCTCCGCATTGCAAGGTGCAATTCTGAAATTTTTTGCTTTTTCCTGCTCCTCTTAGCATGATAAAGAAGATTCAAAGAGAGTGAGATGCCAGCTCCTTTCATTCAGTCAGTAGCTTCAATCATTTCTGGACGTTTTTAATGGCAAAAATCAACGAATATTGTAAATTCACAAACAGTAATTTCTCCGCATTGCAAGGTGCAATTCTGAAATTTTTTGCTTTTTCCTGCTCCTCTTAGCATGATAAAGAAGATTCAAAGAGAGTGAGATGCCAGCTCCTTTCATTCAGTCAGTAGCTTCAATCATTTCTGGACGTTTTTCAATGGCAAAAATCAATGAATATTGTAAATGCACAAACTGTAATTTCTCCGCATTGCAAGGTGCAATTCTGAAATTTTTTGCTTTTTCCTGCTGCTCTTAGCATGATAAAGAAGATTCAAAGAGAGTGAGATGCCAGCTCCTTTCATTCAGTCAGTAGCTTCAATCATTTCTGGACGTTTTTCAATGGCAAAAATCAATGAATATTGTAAATGCACAAACAGTAAATTCTCCGCATTGCAAGGTGCAATTCTGAAATTTTTTGCTTTTTCCTGCTCCTCTTAGCATGATAAAGAAGATTCAAAGAGAGTGAGATGCCAGCTCCTTTCCTTCAGTCAGTAGCTTCAATCATTTCTGGTATATGAATAACATGATGTTTTTCAATGGCAAAAATCAATGAATTTTGTAAATGCACAAACAGTAATTTCTCCGCATTGCAAGGCGCAATTCTGAAATTTTTTGCTTTTTCCTGCTCCTCTTAGCATGATAAAGAAGATTCAAAGAGAGTGAGATGCCAGCTCCTTTCATTCAGTCAGTAGCTTCAATCAATTCTGGACATTTTTCAATGGCAAAAATCAATGAATATTGTAAATGTACAAACAGTAATTTCTCCGCATTGCAAGGTGCAATTCTGAAATTTTTTGCTTTTTCCTGCTCCTCTTAGCATGATAAAGAAGATTCAAAGAGAGTGAGATGCCAGCTCCTTTCATTCAGTCAGTAGCTTCAATCATTTCTGGACGTTTTTCAATGGCAAAAATCAATGAATATTGTAAATGCACAAACAGTAATTTCTCCGCATTGCAAGGTGCAATTCTGAAATTTTTTGCTTTTTCCTGCTCCACTTAGCATGATAAAGAAGATTCAAAGAGAGTGAGATGCCAGCTCCTTTCATTCAGTCAGTAGCTTCAAACATTTCTGGTATATGAATAACATGATGTTTTTCAATGGCAAAAATCAATGAATATTGTAAATGCACAAACAGTAATTTCTCCGCATTGCAAGGTGCAATTCTGAAATTTTTTGCTTTTTCCTGCTCCTCTTAGCATGATAAAGAAGATTCAAAGAGAGTGAGATGCCAGCTCCTTTCATTCAGTCAGTAGCTTCAATCATTTCTGGACGTTTTTCAATGGCAAAAATCAACGAATATTGTAAATGCACAAACAGTAATTTCTCCGCATTGCAAGGTGCAATTCTGAAATTTTTTGCTTTTTCCTGCTCCTCTTAGCATGATAAAGAAGATTCAAAGAGAGTGAGATGCCAGCTCCTTTCATTCAGTCAGTAGCTTCAATCATTTCTGGACGTTTTTCAATGGCAAAAATCAATGAATATTGTAAATGCACAAACTGTAATTTCTCCGCATTGCAAGGTGCAATTCTGAAATTTTTTGCTTTTTCCTGCTCCTCTTAGCATGATAAAGAAGATTCAAAGAGAGTGAGATGCCAGCTCCTTTCATTCAGTCAGTAGCTTCAATCATTTCTGGACGTTTTTCAATGGCAAAAATCAATGAATATTGTAAATGCACAAACAGTAAATTCTCCGCATTGCAAGGTGCAATTCTGAAATTTTTTGCTTTTTCCTGCTCCTCTTAGCATGATAAAGAAGATTCAAAGAGAGTGAGATGCCAGCTCCTTTCCTTCAGTCAGTAGCTTCAATCATTTCTGGACGTTTTTCAATGGCAAAAATCAATGAATATTGTAAATGCACAAACTGTAATTTCTCCGCATTGCAAGGTGCAATTCTGAAATTTTTTGCTTTTTCCTGCTCCTCTTAGCATGATAAAGAAGATTCAAAGAGAGTGAGATGCCAGCTCCTTTCATTCAGTCAGTAGCTTCAATCATTTCTGGACGTTTTTCAATGGCAAAAATCAATGAATATTGTAAATGCACAAACAGTAAATTCTCCGCATTGCAAGGTGCAATTCTGAAATTTTTTGCTTTTTCCTGCTCCTCTTAGCATGATAAAGAAGATTCAAAGAGAGTGAGATGCCAGCTCCTTTCCTTCAGTCAGTAGCTTCAATCATTTCTGGTATATGAATAACATGATGTTTTTCAATGGCAAAAATCAATGAATTTTGTAAATGCACAAACAGTAATTTCTCCGCATTGCAAGGCGCAATTCTGAAATTTTTTGCTTTTTCCTGCTCCTCTTAGCATGATAAAGAAGATTCAAAGAGAGTGAGATGCCAGCTCCTTTCATTCAGTCAGTAGCTTCAATCAATTCTGGACATTTTTCAATGGCAAAAATCAATGAATATTGTAAATGTACAAACAGTAATTTCTCCGCATTGCAAGGTGCAATTCTGAAATTTTTTGCTTTTTCCTGCTCCTCTTAGCATGGTAAAGAAGATTCAAAGAGAGTGAGATGCCAGCTCCTTTCATTCAGTCAGTAGCTTCAATCATTTCTGGACGTTTTTCAATGGCAAAAATCAATGAATATTGTAAATGCACAAACAGTAATTTCTCCGCATTGCAAGGTGCAATTCTGAAATTTTTTGCTTTTTCCTGCTCCTCTTAGCATGATAAAGAAGATTCAAAGAGAGTGAGGTGCCAGCTCCTTTCATTCAGTCAGGAGCTTCAAACATTTCTGGTATATGAATAACATGTTTTTCAATGGCAAAAATCAATGAATATTGTAAATGCACAAACAGTAAATTCTCCGCATTGCAAGGTGCAATTCTGAAATTTTTTGCTTTTTCCTGCTCCACTTAGCATGATAAAGAAGATTCAAAGAGAGTGAGATGCCAGCTCCTTTCATTCAGTCAGTAGCTTCAATCATTTCTGGACGTTTTTCAATGGCAAAAATCAATGAATATTGTAAATGCACAAACAGTAATTTCTCCGCATTGCAAGTTGCAATTCTGAAATTTTTTGCTTTTTCCTGCTCCTCTTAGCATGATAAAGAAGATTCAAAGAGAGTGAGATGCCATCTCCTTTCATTCAGTCAGTACCTTCAATCATTTCTGGACGTTTTTCAATGGCAAAAATCAATGAATATTGTAAATGCACAAACAGTAATTTCTCCGCATTGCAAGGTGCAATTCTGAAATTTTTTGCTTTTTCCTGCTCCTCTTAGCATGATAAAGAAGATTCAAAGAGAGTGAGATGCCAGCTCCTTTCATTCAGTCAGTAGCTTCAAACATTTCTGGTATATGAATAACATGATGTTTTTCAATGGCAAAAATCAATGAATATTGTAAATGCACAAACAGTAATTTCTCCGCATTGCAAGGTGCAATTCTGAAATTTTTTGCTTTTTCCTGCTCCTCTTAGCATGATAAAGAAGATTCAAAGAGAGTGAGATGCCAGCTCCTTTCATTCAGTCAGTAGCTTCAATCATTTCTGGACGTTTTTCAATGGCAAAAATCAACGAATATTGTAAATGCACAAACAGTAATTTCTCCGCATTGCAAGGTGCAATTCTGAAATTTTTTGCTTTTTCCTGCTCCTCTTAGCATGATAAAGAAGATTCAAAGAGAGTGAGATGCCAGCTCCTTTCATTCAGTCAGTAGCTTCAATCATTTCTGGACGTTTTTCAATGGCAAAAATCAATGAATATTGTAAATGCACAAACTGTAATTTCTCCGCATTGCAAGGTGCAATTCTGAAATTTTTTGCTTTTTCCTGCTCCTCTTAGCATGATAAAGAAGATTCAAAGAGAGTGAGATGCCAGCTCCTTTCATTCAGTCAGTAGCTTCAATCATTTCTGGACGTTTTTCAATGGCAAAAATCAATGAATATTGTAAATGCACAAACAGTAAATTCTCCGCATTGCAAGGTGCAATTCTGAAATTTTTTGCTTTTTCCTGCTCCTCTTAGCATGATAAAGAAGATTCAAAGAGAGTGAGATGCCAGCTCCTTTCCTTCAGTCAGTAGCTTCAATCATTTCTGGTATATGAATAACATGATGTTTTTCAATGGCAAAAATCAATGAATTTTGTAAATGCACAAACAGTAATTTCTCCGCATTGCAAGGCGCAATTCTGAAATTTTTTGCTTTTTCCTGCTCCTCTTAGCATGATAAAGAAGATTCAAAGAGAGTGAGATGCCAGCTCCTTTCATTCAGTCAGTAGCTTCAATCATTTCTGGACATTTTTCAATGGCAAAAATCAATGAATATTGTAAATGCACAAACAGTAATTTCTCCGCATTGCAAGGTGCAATTCTGAAATTTTTTGCTTTTTCCTGCTCCTCTTAGCATGATAAAGAAGATTCAAAGAGAGTGAGATGCCAGCTCCTTTCATTCAGTCAGTAGCTTCAATCATTTCTGGACGTTTTTCAATGGCAAAAATCAATGAATATTGTAAATGCACAAACAGTAATTTCTCCGCATTGCAAGGTGCAATTCTGAAATTTTTTGCTTTTTCCTGCTCCTCTTAGCATGATAAAGAAGATTCAAAGAGAGTGAGGTGCCAGCTCCTTTCATTCAGTCAGGAGCTTCAAACATTTCTGGTATATGAATAACATGTTTTTCAATGGCAAAAATCAATGAATATTGTAAATGCACAAACAGTAAATTCTCCGCATTGCAAGGTGCAATTCTGAAATTTTTTGCTTTTTCCTGCTCCTCTTAGCATGATAAAGAAGATTCAAAGAGAGTGAGATGCCAGCTCCTTTCATTCAGTCAGTAGCTTCAATCATTTCTGGACGTTTTTCAATGGCAAAAATCAACGAATATTGTAAATGCACAAACAGTAATTTCTCCGCATTGCAAGGTGCAATTCTGAAATTTTTTGCTTTTTCCTGCTCCTCTTAGCATGATAAAGAAGATTCAAAGAGAGTGAGATGCCAGCTCCTTTCATTCAGTCAGTAGCTTCAATCATTTCTGGACATTTTTCAATGGCAAAAATCAATGAATATTGTAAATGCACAAACAGTAATTTCTCCGCATTGCAAGGTGCAATTCTGAAATTTTTTGCTTTTTCCTGCTCCTCTTAGCATGATAAAGAAGATTCAAGGAGAGTGAGATGCCAGCTCCTTTCATTCAGTCAGTAGCTACAATCATTTCTGGACGTTTTTCAATGGCAAAAATCAATGAATATTGTAAATGCACAAACAGTAATTTCTCCGCATTGCAAGGTGCAATTCTGAAATTTTTTGCTTTTTCCTGCTCCTCTTAGCATGATAAAGAAGATTCAAAGAGAGTGAGGTGCCAGCTCCTTTCATTCAGTCAGGAGCTTCAAACATTTCTGGTATATGAATAACATGTTTTTCAATGGCAAAAATCAATGAATATTGTAAATGCTCAAACAGTAATTTCTCCGCATTGCAAGGTGCAATTCTGAAATTTTTTGCTTTTTCCTGCTCCTCTTAGCATGATAAAGAAGATTCAAAGAGAGTGAGATGCCAGCTCCTTTCATTCAGTCAGTAGCTTCAATCAATTCTGGACATTTTTCAATGGCAAAAATCAATGAATATTGTAAATGTACAAACAGTAATTTCTCCGCATTGCAAGGTGCAATTCTGAAATTTTTTGCTTTTTCCTGCTCCTCTTAGCATGATAAAGAAGATTCAAAGAGAGTGAGATGCCAGCTCCTTTCATTCAGTCAGTAGCTTCAATCATTTCTGGACGTTTTTCAATGGCAAAAATCAATGAATATTGTAAATGCACAAACAGTAATTTCTCCGCATTGCAAGGTGCAATTCTGAAATTTTTTGCTTTTTCCTGCTCCTCTTAGCATGATAAAGAAGATTCAAAGAGAGTGAGGTGCCAGCTCCTTTCATTCAGTCAGGAGCTTCAAACATTTCTAGTATATGAATAACATGTTTTTCAATAGCAAAAATCAATGAATATTGTAAATGCACAAACAGTAAATTCTCCGCATTGCAAGGTGCAATTCTGAAATTTTTTGCTTTTTCCTGCTCCTCTTAGCATGATAAAGAAGATTCAAAGAGAGTGAGATGCCAGCTCCTTTCATTCAGTCAGTAGCTTCAATCATTTCTGGACGTTTTTCAATGGCAAAAATCAATGAATATTGTAAATGCACAAACTGTAATTTCTCCGCATTGCAAGGTGCAATTCTGAAATTTTTTGCTTTTTCCTGCTCCTCTTAGCATGATAAAGAAGATTCAAAGAGAGTGAGATGCCAGCTCCTTTCATTCAGTCAGTAGCTTCAATCATTTCTGGACGTTTTTCAATGGCAAAAATCAACGAATATTGTAAATGCACAAACAGTAATTTCTCCGCATTGCAAGGTGCAATTCTGAAATTTTTTGCTTTTTCCTGCTCCTCTTAGCATGATAAAGAAGATTCAAAGAGAGTGAGATGCCAGCTCCTTTCATTCAGTCAGTAGCTTCAATCATTTCTGGACGTTTTTCAATGGCAAAAATCAATGAATATTGTAAATGCACAAACTGTAATTTCTCCGCATTGCAAGGTGCAATTCTGAAATTTTTTGCTTTTTCCTGCTCCACTTAGCATGATAAAGAAGATTCAAAGAGAGTGAGATGCCAGCTCCTTTCATTCAGTCAGTAGCTTCAATCATTTCTGGACGTTTTTCAATGGCAAAAATCAATGAATATTGTAAATGCACAAACAGTAATTTCTCCGCATTGCAAGTTGCAATTCTGAAATTTTTTGCTTTTTCCTGCTCCTCTTAGCATGATAAAGAAGATTCAAAGAGAGTGAGATGCCAGCTCCTTTCATTCAGTCAGTACCTTCAATCATTTCTGGACGTTTTTCAATGGCAAAAATCAATGAATATTGTAAATGCACAAACAGTAATTTCTCCGCATTGCAAGGTGCAATTCTGAAATTTTTTGCTTTTTCCTGCTCCTCTTAGCATGATAAAGAAGATTCAAAGAGAGTGAGATGCCAGCTCCTTTCATTCAGTCAGTAGCTTCAAACATTTCTGGTATATGAATAACATGATGTTTTTCAATGGCAAAAATCAATGAATATTGTAAATGCACAAACAGTAATTTCTCCGCATTGCAAGGTGCAATTCTGAAATTTTTTGCTTTTTCCTGCTCCTCTTAGCATGATAAAGAAGATTCAAAGAGAGTGAGATGCCAGCTCCTTTCATTCAGTCAGTAGCTTCAATCATTTCTGGACGTTTTTCAATGGCAAAAATCAACGAATATTGTAAATGCACAAACAGTAATTTCTCCGCATTGCAAGGTGCAATTCTGAAATTTTTTGCTTTTTCCTGCTCCTCTTAGCATGATAAAGAAGATTCAAAGAGAGTGAGATGCCAGCTCCTTTCATTCAGTCAGTAGCTTCAATCATTTCTGGACGTTTTTCAATGGCAAAAATCAATGAATATTGTAAATGCACAAACTGTAATTTCTCCGCATTGCAAGGTGCAATTCTGAAATTTTTTGCTTTTTCCTGCTCCTCTTAGCATGATAAAGAAGATTCAAAGAGAGTGAGATGCCAGCTCCTTTCATTCAGTCAGTAGCTTCAATCATTTCTGGACGTTTTTCAATGGCAAAAATCAATGAATATTGTAAATGCACAAACAGTAAATTCTCCGCATTGCAAGGTGCAATTCTGAAATTTTTTGCTTTTTCCTGCTCCTCTTAGCATGATAAAGAAGATTCAAAGAGAGTGAGATGCCAGCTCCTTTCCTTCAGTCAGTAGCTTCAATCATTTCTGGACGTTTTTCAATGGCAAAAATCAATGAATATTGTAAATGCACAAACTGTAATTTCTCCGCATTGCAAGGTGCAATTCTGAAATTTTTTGCTTTTTCCTGCTCCTCTTAGCATGATAAAGAAGATTCAAAGAGAGTGAGATGCCAGCTCCTTTCATTCAGTCAGTAGCTTCAATCATTTCTGGACGTTTTTCAATGGCAAAAATCAATGAATATTGTAAATGCACAAACAGTAAATTCTCCGCATTGCAAGGTGCAATTCTGAAATTTTTTGCTTTTTCCTGCTCCTCTTAGCATGATAAAGAAGATTCAAAGAGAGTGAGATGCCAGCTCCTTTCCTTCAGTCAGTAGCTTCAATGATTTCTGGTATATGAATAACATGATGTTTTTCAATGGCAAAAATCAATGAATTTTGTAAATGCACAAACAGTAATTTCTCCGCATTGCAAGGCGCAATTCTGAAATTTTTTGCTTTTTCCTGCTCCTCTTAGCATGATAAAGAAGATTCAAAGAGAGTGAGATGCCAGCTCCTTTCATTCAGTCAGTAGCTTCAATCAATTCTGGACATTTTTCAATGGCAAAAATCAATGAATATTGTAAATGTACAAACAGTAATTTCTCCGCATTGCAAGGTGCAATTCTGAAATTTTTTGCTTTTTCCTGCTCCTCTTAGCATGGTAAAGAAGATTCAAAGAGAGTGAGATGCCAGCTCCTTTCATTCAGTCAGTAGCTTCAATCATTTCTGGACGTTTTTCAATGGCAAAAATCAATGAATATTGTAAATGCACAAACAGTAATTTCTCCGCATTGCAAGGTGCAATTCTGAAATTTTTTGCTTTTTCCTGCTCCTCTTAGCATGATAAAGAAGATTCAAAGAGAGTGAGGTGCCAGCTCCTTTCATTCAGTCAGGAGCTTCAAACATTTCTGGTATATGAATAACATGTTTTTCAATGGCAAAAATCAATGAATATTGTAAATGCACAAACAGTAAATTCTCCGCATTGCAAGGTGCAATTCTGAAATTTTTTGCTTTTTCCTGCTCCACTTAGCATGATAAAGAAGATTCAAAGAGAGTGAGATGCCAGCTCCTTTCATTCAGTCAGTAGCTTCAATCATTTCTGGACGTTTTTCAATGGCAAAAATCAATGAATATTGTAAATGCACAAACAGTAATTTCTCCGCATTGCAAGTTGCAATTCTGAAATTTTTTGCTTTTTCCTGCTCCTCTTAGCATGATAAAGAAGATTCAAAGAGAGTGAGATGCCATCTCCTTTCATTCAGTCAGTAAATTCAATCATTTCTGGACGTTTTTCAATGGCAAAAATCAATGAATATTGTAAATGCACAAACAGTAATTTCTCCGCATTGCAAGGTGCAATTCTGAAATTTTTTGCTTTTTCCTGCTCCTCTTAGCATGATAAAGAAGATTCAAAGAGAGTGAGATGCCAGCTCCTTTCATTCAGTCAGTAGCTTCAAACATTTCTGGTATATGAATAACATGATGTTTTTCAATGGCAAAAATCAATGAATATTGTAAATGCACAAACAGTAATTTCTCCGCATTGCAAGGTGCAATTCTGAAATTTTTTGCTTTTTCCTGCTCCTCTTAGCATGATAAAGAAGATTCAAAGAGAGTGAGATGCCAGCTCCTTTCATTCAGTCAGTAGCTTCAATCATTTCTGGACGTTTTTCAATGGCAAAAATCAACGAATATTGTAAATGCACAAACAGTAATTTCTCCGCATTGCAAGGTGCAATTCTGAAATTTTTTGCTTTTTCCTGCTCCTCTTAGCATGATAAAGAAGATTCAAAGAGAGTGAGATGCCAGCTCCTTTCATTCAGTCAGTAGCTTCAATCATTTCTGGACGTTTTTCAATGGCAAAAATCAATGAATATTGTAAATGCACAAACTGTAATTTCTCCGCATTGCAAGGTGCAATTCTGAAATTTTTTGCTTTTTCCTGCTCCTCTTAGCATGATAAAGAAGATTCAAAGAGAGTGAGATGCCAGCTCCTTTCATTCAGTCAGTAGCTTCAATCATTTCTGGACGTTTTTCAATGGCAAAAATCAATGAATATTGTAAATGCACAAACAGTAAATTCTCCGCATTGCAAGGTGCAATTCTGAAATTTTTTGCTTTTTCCTGCTCCTCTTAGC
Organism: Phyllobates terribilis; assembly: GCF_046119375.1. Classification (NCBI taxonomy): domain Eukaryota; kingdom Metazoa; phylum Chordata; class Amphibia; order Anura; family Dendrobatidae; genus Phyllobates; species Phyllobates terribilis. The sequence goes on from NW_027364361.1 coordinate 158,135, forward strand.
ATGATAAAGAAGATTCAAAGAGAGTGAGATGCCAGCTCCTTTCCTTCAGTCAGTAGCTTCAATCATTTCTGGTATATGAATAACATGATGTTTTTCAATGGCAAAAATCAATGAATTTTGTAAATGCACAAACAGTAATTTCTCCGCATTGCAAGGCGCAATTCTGAAATTTTTTGCTTTTTCCTGCTCCTCTTAGCATGATAAAGAAGATTCAAAGAGAGTGAGATGCCAGCTCCTTTCATTCAGTCAGTAGCTTCAATCATTTCTGGACATTTTTCAATGGCAAAAATCAATGAATATTGTAAATGCACAAACAGTAATTTCTCCGCATTGCAAGGTGCAATTCTGAAATTTTTTGCTTTTTCCTGCTCCTCTTAGCATGATAAAGAAGATTCAAAGAGAGTGAGATGCCAGCTCCTTTCATTCAGTCAGTAGCTTCAATCATTTCTGGACGTTTTTCAATGGCAAAAATCAATGAATATTGTAAATGCACAAACAGTAATTTCTCCGCATTGCAAGGTGCAATTCTGAAATTTTTTGCTTTTTCCTGCTCCTCTTAGCATGATAAAGAAGATTCAAAGAGAGTGAGGTGCCAGCTCCTTTCATTCAGTCAGGAGCTTCAAACATTTCTGGTATATGAATAACATGTTTTTCAATGGCAAAAATCAATGAATATTGTAAATGCACAAACAGTAAATTCTCCGCATTGCAAGGTGCAATTCTGAAATTTTTTGCTTTTTCCTGCTCCTCTTAGCATGATAAAGAAGATTCAAAGAGAGTGAGATGCCAGCTCCTTTCATTCAGTCAGTAGCTTCAATCATTTCTGGACGTTTTTCAATGGCAAAAATCAACGAATATTGTAAATGCACAAACAGTAATTTCTCCGCATTGCAAGGTGCAATTCTGAAATTTTTTGCTTTTTCCTGCTCCTCTTAGCATGATAAAGAAGATTCAAAGAGAGTGAGATGCCAGCTCCTTTCATTCAGTCAGTAGCTTCAATCATTTCTGGACATTTTTCAATGGCAAAAATCAATGAATATTGTAAATGCACAAACAGTAATTTCTCCGCATTGCAAGGTGCAATTCTGAAATTTTTTGCTTTTTCCTGCTCCTCTTAGCATGATAAAGAAGATTCAAGGAGAGTGAGATGCCAGCTCCTTTCATTCAGTCAGTAGCTACAATCATTTCTGGACGTTTTTCAATGGCAAAAATCAATGAATATTGTAAATGCACAAACAGTAATTTCTCCGCATTGCAAGGTGCAATTCTGAAATTTTTTGCTTTTTCCTGCTCCTCTTAGCATGATAAAGAAGATTCAAAGAGAGTGAGGTGCCAGCTCCTTTCATTCAGTCAGGAGCTTCAAACATTTCTGGTATATGAATAACATGTTTTTCAATGGCAAAAATCAATGAATATTGTAAATGCTCAAACAGTAATTTCTCCGCATTGCAAGGTGCAATTCTGAAATTTTTTGCTTTTTCCTGCTCCTCTTAGCATGATAAAGAAGATTCAAAGAGAGTGAGATGCCAGCTCCTTTCATTCAGTCAGTAGCTTCAATCATTTCTGGACGTTTTTCAATGGCAAAAATCAATGAATATTGTAAATGCACAAACTGTAATTTCTCCGCATTGCAAGGTGCAATTCTGAAATTTTTTGCTTTTTCCTGCTCCTCTTAGCATGATAAAGAAGATTCAAAGAGAGTGAGATGCCAGCTCCTTTCATTCAGTCAGTAGCTTCAATCATTTCTGGACGTTTTTCAATGGCAAAAATCAATGAATATTGTAAATGCACAAACAGTAATTTCTCCGCATTGCAAGGTGCAATTCTGAAATTTTTTGCTTTTTCCTGCTCCTCTTAGCATGATAAAGAAGATTCAAAGAGAGTGAGGTGCCAGCTCCTTTCATTCAGTCAGGAGCTTCAAACATTTCTGGTATATGAATAACATGTTTTTCAATGGCAAAAATCAATGAATATTGTAAATGCACAAACAGTAAATTCTCCGCATTGCAAGGTGCAATTCTGAAATTTTTTGCTTTTTCCTGCTCCTCTTAGCATGATAAAGAAGATTCAAAGAGAGTGAGATGCCAGCTCCTTTCATTCAGTCAGTAGCTTCAATCATTTCTGGACGTTTTTCAATGGCAAAAATCAACGAATATTGTAAATGCACAAACAGTAATTTCTCCGCATTGCAAGGTGCAATTCTGAAATTTTTTGCTTTTTCCTGCTCCTCTTAGCATGATAAAGAAGATTCAAAGAGAGTGAGATGCCAGCTCCTTTCATTCAGTCAGTAGCTTCAATCATTTCTGGACATTTTTCAATGGCAAAAATCAATGAATATTGTAAATGCACAAACAGTAATTTCTCCGCATTGCAAGGTGCAATTCTGAAATTTTTTGCTTTTTCCTGCTCCTCTTAGCATGATAAAGAAGATTCAAAGAGAGTGAGATGCCAGCTCCTTTCATTCAGTCAGTAGCTTCAATCATTTCTGGACGTTTTTCAATGGCAAAAATCAATGAATATTGTAAATGCACAAACAGTAAATTCTCCGCATTGCAAGGTGCAATTCTGAAATTTTTTGCTTTTTCCTGCTCCTCTTAGCATGATAAAGAAGATTCAAAGAGAGTGAGATGCCAGCTCCTTTCCTTCAGTCAGTAGCTTCAATCATTTCTGGACGTTTTTCAATGGCAAAAATCAATGAATATTGTAAATGCACAAACTGTAATTTCTCCGCATTGCAAGGTGCAATTCTGAAATTTTTTGCTTTTTCCTGCTCCTCTTAGCATGATAAAGAAGATTCAAAGAGAGTGAGATGCCAGCTCCTTTCATTCAGTCAGTAGCTTCAATCATTTCTGGACGTTTTTCAATGGCAAAAATCAATGAATATTGTAAATGCACAAACAGTAAATTCTCCGCATTGCAAGGTGCAATTCTGAAATTTTTTGCTTTTTCCTGCTCCTCTTAGCATGATAAAGAAGATTCAAAGAGAGTGAGATGCCAGCTCCTTTCCTTCAGTCAGTAGCTTCAATGATTTCTGGTATATGAATAACATGATGTTTTTCAATGGCAAAAATCAATGAATTTTGTAAATGCACAAACAGTAATTTCTCCGCATTGCAAGGCGCAATTCTGAAATTTTTTGCTTTTTCCTGCTCCTCTTAGCATGATAAAGAAGATTCAAAGAGAGTGAGATGCCAGCTCCTTTCATTCAGTCAGTAGCTTCAATCAATTCTGGACATTTTTCAATGGCAAAAATCAATGAATATTGTAAATGTACAAACAGTAATTTCTCCGCATTGCAAGGTGCAATTCTGAAATTTTTTGCTTTTTCCTGCTCCTCTTAGCATGGTAAAGAAGATTCAAAGAGAGTGAGATGCCAGCTCCTTTCATTCAGTCAGTAGCTTCAATCATTTCTGGACGTTTTTCAATGGCAAAAATCAATGAATATTGTAAATGCACAAACAGTAATTTCTCCGCATTGCAAGGTGCAATTCTGAAATTTTTTGCTTTTTCCTGCTCCTCTTAGCATGATAAAGAAGATTCAAAGAGAGTGAGGTGCCAGCTCCTTTCATTCAGTCAGGAGCTTCAAACATTTCTGGTATATGAATAACATGTTTTTCAATGGCAAAAATCAATGAATATTGTAAATGCACAAACAGTAAATTCTCCGCATTGCAAGGTGCAATTCTGAAATTTTTTGCTTTTTCCTGCTCCACTTAGCATGATAAAGAAGATTCAAAGAGAGTGAGATGCCAGCTCCTTTCATTCAGTCAGTAGCTTCAATCATTTCTGGACGTTTTTCAATGGCAAAAATCAATGAATATTGTAAATGCACAAACAGTAATTTCTCCGCATTGCAAGTTGCAATTCTGAAATTTTTTGCTTTTTCCTGCTCCTCTTAGCATGATAAAGAAGATTCAAAGAGAGTGAGATGCCATCTCCTTTCATTCAGTCAGTAAATTCAATCATTTCTGGACGTTTTTCAATGGCAAAAATCAATGAATATTGTAAATGCACAAACAGTAATTTCTCCGCATTGCAAGGTGCAATTCTGAAATTTTTTGCTTTTTCCTGCTCCTCTTAGCATGATAAAGAAGATTCAAAGAGAGTGAGATGCCAGCTCCTTTCATTCAGTCAGTAGCTTCAAACATTTCTGGTATATGAATAACATGATGTTTTTCAATGGCAAAAATCAATGAATATTGTAAATGCACAAACAGTAATTTCTCCGCATTGCAAGGTGCAATTCTGAAATTTTTTGCTTTTTCCTGCTCCTCTTAGCATGATAAAGAAGATTCAAAGAGAGTGAGATGCCAGCTCCTTTCATTCAGTCAGTAGCTTCAATCATTTCTGGACGTTTTTCAATGGCAAAAATCAACGAATATTGTAAATGCACAAACAGTAATTTCTCCGCATTGCAAGGTGCAATTCTGAAATTTTTTGCTTTTTCCTGCTCCTCTTAGCATGATAAAGAAGATTCAAAGAGAGTGAGATGCCAGCTCCTTTCATTCAGTCAGTAGCTTCAATCATTTCTGGACGTTTTTCAATGGCAAAAATCAATGAATATTGTAAATGCACAAACTGTAATTTCTCCGCATTGCAAGGTGCAATTCTGAAATTTTTTGCTTTTTCCTGCTCCTCTTAGCATGATAAAGAAGATTCAAAGAGAGTGAGATGCCAGCTCCTTTCATTCAGTCAGTAGCTTCAATCATTTCTGGACGTTTTTCAATGGCAAAAATCAATGAATATTGTAAATGCACAAACAGTAAATTCTCCGCATTGCAAGGTGCAATTCTGAAATTTTTTGCTTTTTCCTGCTCCTCTTAGCATGATAAAGAAGATTCAAAGAGAGTGAGATGCCAGCTCCTTTCCTTCAGTCAGTAGCTTCAATCATTTCTGGTATATGAATAACATGATGTTTTTCAATGGCAAAAATCAATGAATTTTGTAAATGCACAAACAGTAATTTCTCCGCATTGCAAGGCGCAATTCTGAAATTTTTTGCTTTTTCCTGCTCCTCTTAGCATGATAAAGAAGATTCAAAGAGAGTGAGATGCCAGCTCCTTTCATTCAGTCAGTAGCTTCAATCATTTCTGGACATTTTTCAATGGCAAAAATCAATGAATATTGTAAATGCACAAACAGTAATTTCTCCGCATTGCAAGGTGCAATTCTGAAATTTTTTGCTTTTTCCTGCTCCTCTTAGCATGATAAAGAAGATTCAAAGAGAGTGAGATGCCAGCTCCTTTCATTCAGTCAGTAGCTTCAATCATTTCTGGACGTTTTTCAATGGCAAAAATCAATGAATATTGTAAATGCACAAACAGTAATTTCTCCGCATTGCAAGGTGCAATTCTGAAATTTTTTGCTTTTTCCTGCTCCTCTTAGCATGATAAAGAAGATTCAAAGAGAGTGAGGTGCCAGCTCCTTTCATTCAGTCAGGAGCTTCAAACATTTCTGGTATATGAATAACATGTTTTTCAATGGCAAAAATCAATGAATATTGTAAATGCACAAACAGTAAATTCTCCGCATTGCAAGGTGCAATTCTGAAATTTTTTGCTTTTTCCTGCTCCTCTTAGCATGATAAAGAAGATTCAAAGAGAGTGAGATGCCAGCTCCTTTCATTCAGTCAGTAGCTTCAATCATTTCTGGACGTTTTTCAATGGCAAAAATCAACGAATATTGTAAATGCACAAACAGTAATTTCTCCGCATTGCAAGGTGCAATTCTGAAATTTTTTGCTTTTTCCTGCTCCTCTTAGCATGATAAAGAAGATTCAAAGAGAGTGAGATGCCAGCTCCTTTCATTCAGTCAGTAGCTTCAATCATTTCTGGACATTTTTCAATGGCAAAAATCAATGAATATTGTAAATGCACAAACAGTAATTTCTCCGCATTGCAAGGTGCAATTCTGAAATTTTTTGCTTTTTCCTGCTCCTCTTAGCATGATAAAGAAGATTCAAGGAGAGTGAGATGCCAGCTCCTTTCATTCAGTCAGTAGCTACAATCATTTCTGGACGTTTTTCAATGGCAAAAATCAATGAATATTGTAAATGCACAAACAGTAATTTCTCCGCATTGCAAGGTGCAATTCTGAAATTTTTTGCTTTTTCCTGCTCCTCTTAGCATGATAAAGAAGATTCAAAGAGAGTGAGGTGCCAGCTCCTTTCATTCAGTCAGGAGCTTCAAACATTTCTGGTATATGAATAACATGTTTTTCAATGGCAAAAATCAATGAATATTGTAAATGCTCAAACAGTAATTTCTCCGCATTGCAAGGTGCAATTCTGAAATTTTTTGCTTTTTCCTGCTCCTCTTAGCATGATAAAGAAGATTCAAAGAGAGTGAGATGCCAGCTCCTTTCATTCAGTCAGTAGCTTCAATCATTTCTGGACGTTTTTCAATGGCAAAAATCAATGAATATTGTAAATGCACAAACTGTAATTTCTCCGCATTGCAAGGTGCAATTCTGAAATTTTTTGCTTTTTCCTGCTCCTCTTAGCATGATAAAGAAGATTCAAAGAGAGTGAGATGCCAGCTCCTTTCATTCAGTCAGTAGCTTCAATCATTTCTGGACGTTTTTCAATGGCAAAAATCAATGAATATTGTAAATGCACAAACAGTAATTTCTCCGCATTGCAAGGTGCAATTCTGAAATTTTTTGCTTTTTCCTGCTCCTCTTAGCATGATAAAGAAGATTCAAAGAGAGTGAGGTGCCAGCTCCTTTCATTCAGTCAGGAGCTTCAAACATTTCTGGTATATGAATAACATGTTTTTCAATGGCAAAAATCAATGAATATTGTAAATGCACAAACAGTAAATTCTCCGCATTGCAAGGTGCAATTCTGAAATTTTTTGCTTTTTCCTGCTCCTCTTAGCATGATAAAGAAGATTCAAAGAGAGTGAGATGCCAGCTCCTTTCATTCAGTCAGTAGCTTCAATCATTTCTGGACGTTTTTCAATGGCAAAAATCAACGAATATTGTAAATGCACAAACAGTAATTTCTCCGCATTGCAAGGTGCAATTCTGAAATTTTTTGCTTTTTCCTGCTCCTCTTAGCATGATAAAGAAGATTCAAAGAGAGTGAGATGCCAGCTCCTTTCATTCAGTCAGTAGCTTCAATCATTTCTGGACATTTTTCAATGGCAAAAATCAATGAATATTGTAAATGCACAAACAGTAATTTCTCCGCATTGCAAGGTGCAATTCTGAAATTTTTTGCTTTTTCCTGCTCCTCTTAGCATGATAAAGAAGATTCAAGGAGAGTGAGATGCCAGCTCCTTTCATTCAGTCAGTAGCTACAATCATTTCTGGACGTTTTTCAATGGCAAAAATCAATGAATATTGTAAATGCACAAACAGTAATTTCTCCGCATTGCAAGGTGCAATTCTGAAATTTTTTGCTTTTTCCTGCTCCTCTTAGCATGATAAAGAAGATTCAAAGAGAGTGAGGTGCCAGCTCCTTTCATTCAGTCAGGAGCTTCAAACATTTCTGGTATATGAATAACATGTTTTTCAATGGCAAAAATCAATGAATATTGTAAATGCTCAAACAGTAATTTCTCCGCATTGCAAGGTGCAATTCTGAAATTTTTTGCTTTTTCCTGCTCCTCTTAGCATGATAAAGAAGATTCAAAGAGAGTGAGATGCCAGCTCCTTTCATTCAGTCAGTAGCTTCAATCATTTCTGGACGTTTTTCAATGGCAAAAATCAATGAATATTGTAAATGCACAAACTGTAATTTCTCCGCATTGCAAGGTGCAATTCTGAAATTTTTTGCTTTTTCCTGCTCCTCTTAGCATGATAAAGAAGATTCAAAGAGAGTGAGATGCCAGCTCCTTTCATTCAGTCAGTAGCTTCAATAATTTCTGGACGTTTTTCAATGGCAAAAATCAACGAATATTGTAAATTCACAAACAGTAATTTCTCCGCATTGCAAGGTGCAATTCTGAAATTTTTTGCTTTTTCCTGCTCCTCTTAGCATGATAAAGAAGATTCAAAGAGAGTGAGATGCCAGCTCCTTTCATTCAGTCAGTAGCTTCAATCATTTCTGGACGTTTTTCAATGGCAAAAATCAATGAATATTGTAAATGCACAAACTGTAATTTCTCCGCATTGCAAGGTGCAATTCTGAAATTTTTTGCTTTTTCCTGCTCCTCTTAGCATGATAAAGAAGATTCAAAGAGAGTGAGGTGCCAGCTCCTTTCATTCAGTCAGGAGCTTCAAACATTTCTGGTATATGAATAACATGTTTTTCAATGGCAAAAATCAATGAATATTGTAAATGCACAAACAGTAAATTCTCCGCATTGCAAGGTGCAATTCTGAAATTTTTTGCTTTTTCCTGCTCCTCTTAGCATGATAAAGAAGATTCAAAGAGAGTGAGATGCCAGCTCCTTTCATTCAGTCAGTAGCTTCAATCATTTCTGGACGTTTTTCAATGGCAAAAATCAATGAATATTGTAAATGCACAAACTGTAATTTCTCCGCATTGCAAGGTGCAATTCTGAAATTTTTTGCTTTTTCCTGCTCCTCTTAGCATGATAAAGAAGATTCAAAGAGAGTGAGATGCCAGCTCCTTTCATTCAGTCAGTAGCTTCAATCATTTCTGGACGTTTTTCAATGGCAAAAATCAATGAATATTGTAAATGCACAAACAGTAAATTCTCCGCATTGCAAGGTGCAATTCTGAAATTTTTTGCTTTTTCCTGCTCCTCTTAGCATGATAAAGAAGATTCAAAGAGAGTGAGATGCCAGCTCCTTTCCTTCAGTCAGTAGCTTCAATCATTTCTGGTATATGAATAACATGATGTTTTTCAATGGCAAAAATCAATGAATTTTGTAAATGCACAAACAGTAATTTCTCCGCATTGCAAGGCGCAATTCTGAAATTTTTTGCTTTTTCCTGCTCCTCTTAGCATGATAAAGAAGATTCAAAGAGAGTGAGATGCCAGCTCCTTTCCTTCAGTCAGTAGCTTCAATCATTTCTGGACGTTTTTCAATGGCAAAAATCAATGAATATTGTAAATGCACAAACAGTAATTTCTCCGCATTGCAAGGTGCAATTCTGAAATTTTTTGCTTTTTCCTGCTCCTCTTAGCATGATAAAGAAGATTCAAAGAGAGTGAGGTGCCAGCTCCTTTCATTCAGTCAGGAGCTTCAAACATTTCTGGTATATGAATAACATGTTTTTCAATGGCAAAAATCAATGAATATTGTAAATGCACAAACAGTAAATTCTCCGCATTGCAAGGTGCAATTCTGAAATTTTTTGCTTTTTCCTGCTCCTCTTAGCATGATAAAGAAGATTCAAAGAGAGTGAGATGCCAGCTCCTTTCATTCAGTCAGTAGCTTCAATCATTTCTGGACGTTTTTCAATGGCAAAAATCAATGAATATTGTAAATGCACAAACTGTAATTTCTCCGCATTGCAAGGTGCAATTCTGAAATTTTTTGCTTTTTCCTGCTCCTCTTAGCATGATAAATAAGATTCAAAGAGAGTGAGATGCCAGCTCCTTTCATTCAGTCAGTAGCTTCAATCATTTCTGGACGTTTTTCAATGGCAAAAATCAATGAATATTGTAAATGCACAAACTGTAATTTCTCCGCATTGCAAGGTGCAATTCTGAAATTTTTTGCTTTTTCCTGCTCCACTTAGCATGATAAAGAAGATTCAAAGAGAGTGAGATGCCAGCTCCTTTCATTCAGTCAGTAGCTTCAATCATTTCTGGACGTTTTTCAATGGCAAAAATCAATGAATATTGTAAATGCACAAACAGTAATTTCTCCGCATTGCAAGTTGCAATTATGAAATTTTTTGCTTTTTCCTGCTCCTCTTAGCATGATAAAGAAGATTCAAAGAGAGTGAGATGCCAGCTCCTTTCATTCAGTCAGTACCTTCAATCATTTCTGGACGTTTTTCAATGGCAAAAATCAATGAATATTGTAAATGCACAAACAGTAATTTCTCCGCATTGCAAGGTGCAATTCTGAAATTTTTTGCTTTTTCCTGCTCCTCTTAGCATGATAAAGAAGATTCAAAGAGAGTGAGATGCCAGCTCCTTTCATTCAGTCAGTAGCTTCAAACATTTCTGGTATATGAATAACATGATGTTTTTCAATGGCAAAAATCAATGAATATTGTAAATGCACAAACAGTAATTTCTCCGCATTGCAAGGTGCAATTCTGAAATTTTTTGCTTTTTCCTGCTCCTCTTAGCATGATAAAGAAGATTCAAAGAGAGTGAGATGCCAGCTCCTTTCATTCAGTCAGTAGCTTCAATCATTTCTGGACGTTTTTCAATGGCAAAAATCAACGAATATTGTAAATGCACAAACAGTAATTTCTCCGCATTGCAAGGTGCAATTCTGAAATTTTTTGCTTTTTCCTGCTCCTCTTAGCATGATAAAGAAGATTCAAAGAGAGTGAGATGCCAGCTCCTTTCATTCAGTCAGTAGCTTCAATCATTTCTGGACGTTTTTCAATGGCAAAAATCAATGAATATTGTAAATGCACAAACTGTAATTTCTCCGCATTGCAAGGTGCAATTCTGAAATTTTTTGCTTTTTCCTGCTCCTCTTAGCATGATAAAGAAGATTCAAAGAGAGTGAGATGCCAGCTCCTTTCATTCAGTCAGTAGCTTCAATCATTTCTGGACGTTTTTCAATGGCAAAAATCAATGAATATTGTAAATGCACAAACAGTAAATTCTCCGCATTGCAAGGTGCAATTCTGAAATTTTTTGCTTTTTCCTGCTCCTCTTAGCATGATAAATAAGATTCAAAGAGAGTGAGATGCCAGCTCCTTTCCTTCAGTCAGTAGCTTCAATCATTTCTGGTATATGAATAACATGATGTTTTTCAATGGCAAAAATCAATGAATTTTGTAAATGCACAAACAGTAATTTCTCCGCATTGCAAGGCGCAATTCTGAAATTTTTTGCTTTTTCCTGCTCCTCTTAGCATGATAAAGAAGATTCAAAGAGAGTGAGATGCCAGCTCCTTTCATTCAGTCAGTAGCTTCAATCATTTCTGGACATTTTTCAATGGCAAAAATCAATGAATATTGTAAATGCACAAACAGTAATTTCTCCGCATTGCAAGGTGCAATTCTGAAATTTTTTGCTTTTTCCTGCTCCTCTTAGCATGATAAAGAAGATTTAAAGAGAGTGAGATGCCAGCTCCTTTCCTTCAGTCAGTAGCTTCAATCATTTCTGGTATATGAATAACATGATGTTTTTCAATGGCAAAAATCAATGAATATTGTAAATGCACAAACAGTAATTTCTCCGCATTGCAAGGTGCAATTCTGAAATTTTTTGCTTTTTCCTGCTCCTCTTAGCATGATAAAGAAGATTCAAAGAGAGTGAGATGCCAGCTCCTTTCATTCAGTCAGTAGCTTCAATCATTTCTGGACGTTTTTCAATGGCAAAAATCAAGGAATATTGTAAATGCACAAACAGTAATTTCTCCGCATTGCAAGGTGCAATTCTGAAATTTTTTGCTTTTTCCTGCTCCTCTTAGCATGATAAAGAAGATTCAAAGAGAGTGAGATGCCAGCTCCTTTCATTCAGTCAGTAGCTTCAATCATTTCTGGACGTTTTTCAATGGCAAAAATCAATGAATATTGTAAATGCACAAACTGTAATTTCTCCGCATTGCAAGGTGCAATTCTGAAATTTTTTGCTTTTTCCTGCTCCTCTTAGCATGATAAAGAAGATTCAAAGAGAGTGAGATGCCAGCTCCTTTCATTCAGTCAGTAGCTTCAATCATTTCTGGACGTTTTTCAATGGCAAAAATCAATGAATATTGTAAATGCACAAACAGTAAATTCTCCGCATTGCAAGGTGCAATTCTGAAATTTTTTGCTTTTTCCTGCTCCTCTTAGCATGATAAAGAAGATTCAAAGAGAGTGAGATGCCAGCTCCTTTCCTTCAGTCAGTAGCTTCAATCATTTCTGGTATATGAATAACATGATGTTTTTCAATGGCAAAAATCAATGAATTTTGTAAATGCACAAACAGTAATTTCTCCGCATTGCAAGGCGCAATTCTGAAATTTTTTGCTTTTTCCTGCTCCTCTTAGCATGATAAAGAAGATTCAAAGAGAGTGAGATGCCAGCTCCTTTCATTCAGTCAGTAGCTTCAATCATTTCTGGACATTTTTCAATGGCAAAAATCAATGAATATTGTAAATGCACAAACAGTAATTTCTCCGCATTGCAAGGTGCAATTCTGAAATTTTTTGCTTTTTCCTGCTCCTCTTAGCATGATAAAGAAGATTCAAAGAGAGTGAGATGCCAGCTCCTTTCATTCAGTCAGTAGCTTCAATCATTTCTGGACGTTTTTCAATGGCAAAAATCAATGAATATTGTAAATGCACAAACAGTAATTTCTCCGCATTGCAAGGTGCAATTCTGAAATTTTTTGCTTTTTCCTGCTCCTCTTAGCATGATAAAGAAGATTCAAAGAGAGTGAGGTGCCAGCTCCTTTCATTCAGTCAGGAGCTTCAAACATTTCTGGTATATGAATAACATGTTTTTCAATGGCAAAAATCAATGAATATTGTAAATGCACAAACAGTAAATTCTCCGCATTGCAAGGTGCAATTCTGAAATTTTTTGCTTTTTCCTGCTCCTCTTAGCATGATAAAGAAGATTCAAAGAGAGTGAGATGCCAGCTCCTTTCATTCAGTCAGTAGCTTCAATCATTTCTGGACGTTTTTCAATGGCAAAAATCAACGAATATTGTAAATGCACAAACAGTAATTTCTCCGCATTGCAAGGTGCAATTCTGAAATTTTTTGCTTTTTCCTGCTCCTCTTAGCATGGTAAAGAAGATTCAAAGAGAGTGAGATGCCAGCTCCTTTCATTCAGTCAGTAGCTTCAATCATTTCTGGACATTTTTCAATGGCAAAAATCAATGAATATTGTAAATGCACAAACAGTAATTTCTCCGCATTGCAAGGTGCAATTCTGAAATTTTTTGCTTTTTCCTGCTCCTCTTAGCATGATAAAGAAGATTCAAGGAGAGTGAGATGCCAGCTCCTTTCATTCAGTCAGTAGCTACAATCATTTCTGGACGTTTTTCAATGGCAAAAATCAATGAATATTGTAAATGCACAAACAGTAATTTCTCCGCATTGCAAGGTGCAATTCTGAAATTTTTTGCTTTTTCCTGCTCCTCTTAGCATGATAAAGAAGATTCAAAGAGAGTGAGGTGCCAGCTCCTTTCATTCAGTCAGGAGCTTCAAACATTTCTGGTATATGAATAACATGTTTTTCAATGGCAAAAATCAATGAATATTGTAAATGCACAAACAGTAATTTCTCCGCATTGCAAGGTGCAATTCTGAAATTTTTTGCTTTTTCCTGCTCCTCTTAGCATGATAAAGAAGATTCAAAGAGAGTGAGATGCCAGCTCCTTTCATTCAGTCAGTAGCTTCAATCATTTCTGGACGTTTTTCAATGGCAAAAATCAATGAATATTGTAAATGCACAAACTGTAATTTCTCCGCATTGCAAGGTGCAATTCTGAAATTTTTTGCTTTTTCCTGCTCCTCTTAGCATGATAAAGAAGATTCAAAGAGAGTGAGATGCCAGCTCCTTTCATTCAGTCAGTAGCTTCAATCATTTCTGGACGTTTTTCAATGGCAAAAATTAACGAATATTGTAAATTCACAAACAGTAATTTCTCCGCATTGCAAGGTGCAATTCTGAAATTTTTTGCTTTTTCCTGCTCCTCTTAGCATGATAAAGAAGATTCAAAGAGAGTGAGATGCCAGCTCCTTTCATTCAGTCAGTAGCTTCAATCATGTCTGGACGTTTTTCAATGGCAAAAATCAATGAATATTGTAAATGCACAAACAGTAAATTCTCCGCATTGCAAGGTGCAATTCTGAAATTTTTTGCTTTTTCCTGCTCCTCTTAGCATGATAAAGAAGATTCAAAGAGAGTGAGATGCCAGCTCCTTTCCTTCAGTCAGTAGCTTCAATCATTTCTGGTATATGAATAACATGATGTTTTTCAATGGCAAAAATCAATGAATTTTGTAAATGCACAAACAGTAATTTCTCCGCATTGCAAGGCGCAATTCTGAAATTTTTTGCTTTTTCCTGCTCCTCTTAGCATGATAAAGAAGATTCAAAGAGAGTGAGATGCCAGCTCCTTTCATTCAGTCAGTAGCTTCAATCATTTCTGGACATTTTTCAATGGCAAAAATCAATGAATATTGTAAATGTACAAACAGTAATTTCTCCGCATTGCAAGGTGCAATTCTGAAATTTTTTGCTTTTTCCTGCTCCTCTTAGCATGATAAAGAAGATTCAAAGAGAGTGAGATGCCAGCTCCTTTCATTCAGTCAGTAGCTTCAATCATTTCTGGACGTTTTTCAATAGCAAAAATCAATGAATATTGTAAATGCACAAACAGTAATTTCTCCGCATTGCAAGGTGCAATTCTGAAATTTTTTGCTTTTTCCTGCTCCTCTTAGCATGATAAAGAAGATTCAAAGAGAGTGAGGTGCCAGCTCCTTTCATTCAGTCAGGAGCTTCAAACATTTCTGGTATATGAATAACATGTTTTTCAATGGCAAAAATCAATGAATATTGTAAATGCACAAACAGTAAATTCTCCGCATTGCAAGGTGCAATTCTGAAATTTTTTGCTTTTTCCTGCTCCTCTTAGCATGATAAAGAAGATTCAAAGAGAGTGAGATGCCAGCTCCTTTCATTCAGTCAGTAGCTTCAATCATTTCTGGACGTTTTTCAATGGCAAAAATCAATGAATATTGTAAATGCACAAACAGTAATTTCTCCGCATTGCAAGGTGCAATTCTGAAATTTTTTGCTTTTTCCTGCTCCTCTTAGCATGATAAAGAAGATTCAAAGAGAGTGAGATGCCAGCTCCTTTCATTCAGTCAGTAGCTTCAATCATTTCTGGACGTTTTTCAATGGCAAAAATCAACGAATATTGTAAATGCACAAACAGTAATTTCTCCGCATTGCAAGGTGCAATTCTGAAATTTTTTGCTTTTTCCTGCTCCTCTTAGCATGATAAAGAAGATTCAAAGAGAGTGAGATGCCAGCTCCTTTCATTCAGTCAGTAGCTTCAATCATTTCTGGACGTTTTTCAATGGCAAAAATCAATGAATATTGTAAATGCACAAACTGTAATTTCTCCGCATTGCAAGGTGCAATTCTGAAATTTTTTGCTTTTTCCTGCTCCACTTAGCATGATAAAGAAGATTCAAAGAGAGTGAGATGCCAGCTCCTTTCATTCAGTCAGTAGCTTCAATCATTTCTGGACGTTTTTCAATGGCAAAAATCAATGAATATTGTAAATGCACAAACAGTAATTTCTCCGCATTGCAAGTTGCAATTCTGAAATTTTTTGCTTTTTCCTGCTCCTCTTAGCATGATAAAGAAGATTCAAAGAGAGTGAGATGCCAGCTCCTTTCATTCAGTCAGTACCTTCAATCATTTCTGGACGTTTTTCAATGGCAAAAATCAATGAATATTGTAAATGCACAAACAGTAATTTCTCCGCATTGCAAGGTGCAATTCTGAAATTTTTTGCTTTTTCCTGCTCCTCTTAGCATGATAAAGAAGATTCAAAGAGAGTGAGATGCCAGCTCCTTTCATTCAGTCAGTAGCTTCAAACATTTCTGGTATATGAATAACATGATGTTTTTCAATGGCAAAAATCAATGAATATTGTAAATGCACAAACAGTAATTTCTCCGCATTGCAAGGTGCAATTCTGAAATTTTTTGCTTTTTCCTGCTCCTCTTAGCATGATAAAGAAGATTCAAAGAGAGTGAGATGCCAGCTCCTTTCATTCAGTCAGTAGCTTCAATCATTTCTGGACGTTTTTCAATGGCAAAAATCAACGAATATTGTAAATGCACAAACAGTAATTTCTCCGCATTGCAAGGTGCAATTCTGAAATTTTTTGCTTTTTCCTGCTCCTCTTAGCATGATAAAGAAGATTCAAAGAGAGTGAGATGCCAGCTCCTTTCATTCAGTCAGTAGCTTCAATCATTTCTGGACGTTTTTCAATGGCAAAAATCAATGAATATTGTAAATGCACAAACTGTAATTTCTCCGCATTGCAAGGTGCAATTCTTAAATTTTTTGCTTTTTCCTGCTCCTCTTAGCATGATAAAGAAGATTCAAAGAGAGTGAGATGCCAGCTCCTTTCATTCAGTCAGTAGCTTCAATCATTTCTGGACGTTTTTCAATGGCAAAAATCAATGAATATTGTAAATGCACAAACAGTAAATTCTCCGCATTGCAAGGTGCAATTCTGAAATTTTTTGCTTTTTCCTGCTCCTCTTAGCATGATAAAGAAGATTCAAAGAGAGTGAGATGCCAGCTCCTTTCCTTCAGTCAGTAGCTTCAATCATTTCTGGTATATGAATAAGATGATGTTTTTCAATGGCAAAAATCAATGAATTTTGTAAATGCATAAACAGTAATTTCTCCGCATTGCAAGGCGCAATTCTGAAATTTTTTGCTTTTTCCTGCTCCTCTTAGCATGATAAAGAAGATTCAAAGAGAGTGAGATGCCAGCTCCTTTCATTCAGTCAGTAGCTTCAATCATTTCTGGACATTTTTCAATGGCAAAAATCAATGAATATTGTAAATGCACAAACAGTAATTTCTCCGCATTGCAAGGTGCAATTCTGAAATTTTTTGCTTTTTCCTGCTCCTCTTAGCATGATAAAGAAGATTCAAAGAGAGTGAGATGCCAGCTCCTTTCATTCAGTCAGTAGCTTCAATCATTTCTGGACGTTTTTCAATGGCAAAAATCAATGAATATTGTAAATGCACAAACAGTAATTTCTCCGCATTGCAAGGTGCAATTCTGAAATTTTTTGCTTTTTCCTGCTCCTCTTAGCATGATAAAGAAGATTCAAAGAGAGTGAGGTGCCAGCTCCTTTCATTCAGTCAGGAGCTTCAAACATTTCTGGTATATGAATAACATGTTTTTCAATGGCAAAAATCAATGAATATTGTAAATGCACAAACAGTAAATTCTCCGCATTGCAAGGTGCAATTCTGAAATTTTTTGCTTTTTCCTGCTCCTCTTAGCATGATAAAGAAGATTCAAAGAGAGTGAGATGCCAGCTCCTTTCATTCAGTCAGTAGCTTCAATCATTTCTGGACGTTTTTCAATGGCAAAAATCAACGAATATTGTAAATGCACAAACAGTAATTTCTCCGCATTGCAAGGTGCAATTCTGAAATTTTTTGCTTTTTCCTGCTCCTCTTAGCATGATAAAGAAGATTCAAAGAGAGTGAGGTGCCAGCTCCTTTCATTCAGTCAGGAGCTTCAAACATTTCTGGTATATGAATAACATGTTTTTCAATGGCAAAAATCAATGAATATTGTAAATGCACAAACAGTAAATTCTCCGCATTGCAAGGTGCAATTCTGAAATTTTTTGCTTTTTCCTGCTCCTCTTAGCATGATAAAGAAGATTCAAAGAGAGTGAGATGCCAGCTCCTTTCATTCAGTCAGTAGCTTCAATCATTTCTGGACGTTTTTCAATGGCAAAAATCAACGAATATTGTAAATGCACAAACAGTAATTTCTCCGCATTGCAAGGTGCAATTCTGAAATTTTTTGCTTTTTCCTGCTCCTCTTAGCATGATAAAGAAGATTCAAAGAGAGTGAGATGCCAGCTCCTTTCATTCAGTCAGTAGCTTCAATCATTTCTGGACGTTTTTCAATGGCAAAAATCAATGAATATTGTAAATGCACAAACTGTAATTTCTCCGCATTGCAAGGTGCAATTCTGAAATTTTTTGCTTTTTCCTGCTCCACTTAGCATGATAAAGAAGATTCAAAGAGAGTGAGATGCCAGCTCCTTTCATTCAGTCAGTAGCTTCAATCATTTCTGGACGTTTTTCAATGGCAAAAATCAATGAATATTGTAAATGCACAAACAGTAATTTCTCCGCATTGCAAGTTGCAATTCTGAAATTTTTTGCTTTTTCCTGCTCCTCTTAGCATGATAAAGAAGATTCAAAGAGAGTGAGATGCCAGCTCCTTTCATTCAGTCAGTACCTTCAATCATTTCTGGACGTTTTTCAATGGCAAAAATCAATGAATATTGTAAATGCACAAACAGTAATTTCTCCGCATTGCAAGGTGCAATTCTGAAATTTTTTGCTTTTTCCTGCTCCTCTTAGCATGATAAAGAAGATTCAAAGAGAGTGAGCTACCAGCTCCTTTCATTCAGTCAGTAGCTTCAAACATTTCTGGTATATGAATAACATGATGTTTTTTAATGGCAAAAATCAATGAATATTGTAAATGCACAAACAGTAATTTCTCCGCATTGCAAGGTGCAAGTCTGAAATTTTTTGCTTTTTTCTGCTCCTCTTAGCATGATAAAGAAGATTCAAAGAGAGTGAGATGCCAGCTCCTTTCATTCAGTCAGTAGCTTCAAACATTTCTGGTATATGAATAACATGATGTTTTTCAATGGCAAAAATCAATGAATTTTGTAAATGCACAAACAGTAATTTCTCCGCATTGCAAGGCGCAATTCTGAATTTTTTTGCTTTTTCCTGCTCCTCTTAGCATGATAAAGAAGATTCAAAGAGAGTGAGATGCCAGCTCCTTTCATTCAGTCAGTAGCTGCAATCATTTCTGGACATTTTTCAATGGCAAAAATCAATGAATATTGTAAATGTACAAACAGTAATTTCTCCGCATTGCAAGGTGCAATTCTGAAATTTTTTGCTTTTTCCTGCTCCTCTTAGCATGATAAAGAAGATTCAAAGAGAGTGAGATGCCAGCTCCTTTCATTCAGTCAGTAGCTTCAATCATTTCTGGACGTTTTTCAATGGCAAAAATCAATGAATATTGTAAATGCACAAACAGTAATTTCTCCGCATTGCAAGGTGCAATTCTGAAATTTTTTGCTTTTTCCTGCTCCTCTTAGCATGATAAAGAAGATTCAAAGAGAGTGAGGTGCCAGCTCCTTTCATTCAGTCAGGAGCTTCAAACATTTCTGGTATATGAATAACATGTTTTTCAATGGCAAAAATCAATGAATATTGTAAATGCACAAACAGTAAATTCTCCGCATTGCAAGGTGCAATTCTGAAATTTTTTGCTTTTTCCTGCTCCTCTTAGCATGATAAAGAAGATTCAAAGAGAGTGAGATGCCAGCTCCTTTCATTCAGTCAGTAGCTTCAATCATTTCTGGACGTTTTTCAATGGCAAAAATCAATGAATATTGTAAATGCACAAACTGTAATTTCTCCGCATTGCAAGGTGCAATTCTGAAATTTTTTGCTTTTTCCTGCTCCTCTTAGCATGATAAAGAAGATTCAAAGAGAGTGAGATGCCAGCTCCTTTCATTCAGTCAGTAGCTTCAATCATTTCTGGACGTTTTTCAATGGCAAAAATCAACGAATATTGTAAATGCACAAACAGTAATTTCTCCGCATTGCAAGGTGCAATTCTGAAATTTTTTGCTTTTTCCTGCTCCTCTTAGCATGATAAAGAAGATTCAAAGAGAGTGAGATGCCAGCTCCTTTCATTCAGTCAGTAGCTTCAATCATTTCTGGACGTTTTTCAATGGCAAAAATCAATGAATATTGTAAATGCACAAACTGTAATTTCTCCGCATTGCAAGGTGCAATTCTGAAATTTTTTGCTTTTTCCTGCTCCACTTAGCATGATAAAGAAGATTCAAAGAGAGTGAGATGCCAGCTCCTTTCATTCAGTCAGTAGCTTCAATCATTTCTGGACGTTTTTCAATGGCAAAAATCAATGAATATTGTAAATGCACAAACAGTAATTTCTCCGCATTGCAAGTTGCAATTCTGAAATTTTTTGCTTTTTCCTGCTCCTCTTAGCATGATAAAGAAGATTCAAAGAGAGTGAGATGCCAGCTCCTTTCATTCAGTCAGTACCTTCAATCATTTCTGGTATATGAATAAG
Source organism: Phyllobates terribilis (assembly GCF_046119375.1). Lineage (NCBI taxonomy): Eukaryota > Metazoa > Chordata > Amphibia > Anura > Dendrobatidae > Phyllobates > Phyllobates terribilis. The sequence goes on from NW_027364361.1 coordinate 178,095, forward strand.
ATGATGTTTTTCAATGGCAAAAATCAATGAATTTTGTAAATGCACAAACAGTAATTTCTCCGCATTGCAAGGCGCAATTCTGAAATTTTTTGCTTTTTCCTGCTCCTCTTAGCATGATAAAGAAGATTCAAAGAGAGTGAGATGCCAGCTCCTTTCATTCAGTCAGTAGCTTCAATCATTTCTGGACATTTTTCAATGGCAAAAATCAATGAATATTGTAAATGCACAAACAGTAATTTCTCCGCATTGCAAGGTGCAATTCTGAAATTTTTTGCTTTTTCCTGCTCCTCTTAGCATGATAAAGAAGATTCAAAGAGAGTGAGATGCCAGCTCCTTTCATTCAGTCAGTAGCTTCAATCATTTCTGGACGTTTTTCAATGGCAAAAATCAATGAATATTGTAAATGCACAAACAGTAATTTCTCCGCATTGCAAGGTGCAATTCTGAAATTTTTTGCTTTTTCCTGCTCCTCTTAGCATGATAAAGAAGATTCAAAGAGAGTGAGGTGCCAGCTCCTTTCATTCAGTCAGGAGCTTCAAACATTTCTGGTATATGAATAACATGTTTTTCAATGGCAAAAATCAATGAATATTGTAAATGCACAAACAGTAAATTCTCCGCATTGCAAGGTGCAATTCTGAAATTTTTTGCTTTTCCTGCTCCTCTTAGCATGATAAAGAAGATTCAAAGAGAGTGAGATGCCAGCTCCTTTCATTCAGTCAGTAGCTTCAATCATTTCTGGACGTTTTTCAATGGCAAAAATCAACGAATATTGTAAATGCACAAACAGTAATTTCTCCGCATTGCAAGGTGCAATTCTGAAATTTTTTGCTTTTTCCTGCTCCTCTTAGCATGATAAAGAAGATTCAAAGAGAGTGAGGTGCCAGCTCCTTTCATTCAGTCAGGAGCTTCAAACATTTCTGGTATATGAATAACATGTTTTTCAATGGCAAAAATCAATGAATATTGTAAATGCACAAACAGTAAATTCTCCGCATTGCAAGGTGCAATTCTGAAATTTTTTGATTTTTCCTGCTCCTCTTAGCATGATAAAGAAGATTCAAAGAGAGTGAGATGCCAGCTCCTTTCATTCAGTCAGTAGCTTCAATCATTTCTGGACGTTTTTCAATGGCAAAAATCAACGAATATTGTAAATGCACAAACAGTAATTTCTCCGCATTGCAAGGTGCAATTCTGAAATTTTTTGCTTTTTCCTGCTCCTCTTAGCATGATAAAGAAGATTCAAAGAGAGTGAGATGCCAGCTCCTTTCATTCAGTCAGTAGCTTCAATCATTTCTGGACGTTTTTCAATGGCAAAAATCAATGAATATTGTAAATGCACAAACTGTAATTTCTCCGCATTGCAAGGTGCAATTCTGAAATTTTTTGCTTTTTCCTGCTCCACTTAGCATGATAAAGAAGATTCAAAGAGAGTGAGATGCCAGCTCCTTTCATTCAGTCAGTAGCTTCAATCATTTCTGGACGTTTTTCAATGGCAAAAATCAATGAATATTGTAAATGCACAAACAGTAATTTCTCCGCATTGCAAGTTGCAATTCTGAAATTTTTTGCTTTTTCCTGCTCCTCTTAGCATGATAAAGAAGATTCAAAGAGAGTGAGATGCCAGCTCCTTTCATTCAGTCAGTACCTTCAATCATTTCTGGACGTTTTTCAATGGCAAAAATCAATGAATATTGTAAATGCACAAACAGTAATTTCTCCGCATTGCAAGGTGCAATTCTGAAATTTTTTGCTTTTTCCTGCTCCTCTTAGCATGATAAAGAAGATTCAAAGAGAGTGAGATGCCAGCTCCTTTCATTCAGTCAGTAGCTTCAATCATTTCTGGACGTTTTTCAATGGCAAAAATCAACGAATATTGTAAATGCACAAACAGTAATTTCTCCGCATTGCAAGGTGCAATTCTGAAATTTTTTGCTTTTTCCTGCTCCTCTTAGCATGATAAAGAACATTCAAAGAGAGTGAGATGCCAGCTCCTTTCATTCAGTCAGTAGCTTCAATCATTTCTGGACGTTTTTCAATGGCAAAAATCAATGAATATTGTAAATGCACAAACTGTAATTTCTCCGCATTGCAAGGTGCAATTCTGAAATTTTTTGCTTTTTCCTGCTCCACTTAGCATGATAAAGAAGATTCAAAGAGAGTGAGATGCCAGCTCCTTTCATTCAGTCAGTAGCTTCAATCATTTCTGGACGTTTTTCAATGGCAAAAATCAATGAATATTGTAAATGCACAAACAGTAATTTCTCCGCATTGCAAGTTGCAATTCTGAAATTTTTTGCTTTTTCCTGCTCCTCTTAGCATGATAAAGAAGATTCAAAGAGAGTGAGATGCCAGCTCCTTTCATTCAGTCAGTACCTTCAATCATTTCTGGACGTTTTTCAATGGCAAAAATCAATGAATATTGTAAATGCACAAACAGTAATTTCTCCGCATTGCAAGGTGCAATTCTGAAATTTTTTGCTTTTTCCTGCTCCTCTTAGCATGATAAAGAAGATTCAAAGAGAGTGAGATGCCAGCTCCTTTCATTCAGTCAGTAGCTTCAAACATTTCTGGTATATGAATAACATGATGTTTTTCAATGGCAAAAATCAATGAATATTGTAAATGCACAAACAGTAATTTCTCCGCATTGCAAGGTGCAATTCTGAAATTTTTTGCTTTTTCCTGCTCCTCTTAGCATGATAAAGAAGATTCAAAGAGAGTGAGATGCCAGCTCCTTTCATTCAGTCAGTAGCTTCAATCATTTCTGGACGTTTTTCAATGGCAAAAATCAACGAATATTGTAAATGCACAAACAGTAATTTCTCCGCATTGCAAGGTGCAATTCTGAAATTTTTTGCTTTTTCCTGCTCCTCTTAGCATGATAAAGAAGATTCAAAGAGAGTGAGATGCCAGCTCCTTTCATTCAGTCAGTAGCTTCAATCATTTCTGGACGTTTTTCAATGGCAAAAATCAATGAATATTGTAAATGCACAAACTGTAATTTCTCCGCATTGCAAGGTGCAATTCTGAAATTTTTTGCTTTTTCCTGCTCCTCTTAGCATGATAAAGAAGATTCAAAGAGAGTGAGATGCCAGCTCCTTTCATTCAGTCAGTAGCTTCAATCATTTCTGGACGTTTTTCAATGGCAAAAATCAATGAATATTGTAAATGCACAAACAGTAAATTCTCCGCATTGCAAGGTGCAATTCTGAAATTTTTTGCTTTTTCCTGCTCCTCTTAGCATGATAAAGAAGATTCAAAGAGAGTGAGATGCCAGCTCCTTTCCTTCAGTCAGTAGCTTCAATCATTTCTGGTATATGAATAAGATGATGTTTTTCAATGGCAAAAATCAATGAATTTTGTAAATGCACAAACAGTAATTTCTCCGCATTGCAAGGCGCAATTCTGAAATTTTTTGCTTTTTCCTGCTCCTCTTAGCATGATGAAGAAGATTCAAAGAGAGTGAGATGCCAGCTCCTTTCATTCAGTCAGTAGCTTCAATCATTTCTGGACATTTTTCAATGGCAAAAATCAATGAATATTGTAAATGCACAAACAGTAATTTCTCCGCATTGCAAGGTGCAATTCTGAAATTTTTTGCTTTTTCCTGCTCCTCTTAGCATGATAAAGAAGATTCAAAGAGAGTGAGATGCCAGCTCCTTTCATTCAGTCAGTAGCTTCAATCATTTCTGGACGTTTTTCAATGGCAAAAATCAATGAATATTGTAAATGCACAAACAGTAATTTCTCCGCATTGCAAGGTGCAATTCTGAAATTTTTTGCTTTTTCCTGCTCCTCTTAGCATGATAAAGAAGATTCAAAGAGAGTGAGGTGCCAGCTCCTTTCATTCAGTCAGGAGCTTCAAACATTTCTGGTATATGAATAACATGTTTTTCAATGGCAAAAATCAATGAATATTGTAAATGCACAAACAGTAAATTCTCCGCATTGCAAGGTGCAATTCTGAAATTTTTTGCTTTTTCCTGCTCCTCTTAGCATGATAAAGAAGATTCAAAGAGAGTGAGATGCCAGCTCCTTTCATTCAGTCAGTAGCTTCAATCATTTCTGGACGTTTTTCAATGGCAAAAATCAACGAATATTGTAAATGCACAAACAGTAATTTCTCCGCATTGCAAGGTGCAATTCTGAAATTTTTTGCTTTTTCCTGCTCCTCTTAGCATGATAAAGAAGATTCAAAGAGAGTGAGGTGCCAGCTCCTTTCATTCAGTCAGGAGCTTCAAACATTTCTGGTATATGAATAACATGTTTTTCAATGGCAAAAATCAATGAATATTGTAAATGCACAAACAGTAAATTCTCCGCATTGCAAGGTGCAATTCTGAAATTTTTTGCTTTTTCCTGCTCCTCTTAGCATGATAAAGAAGATTCAAAGAGAGTGAGATGCCAGCTCCTTTCATTCAGTCAGTAGCTTCAATCATTTCTGGACGTTTTTCAATGGCAAAAATCAACGAATATTGTAAATGCACAAACAGTAATTTCTCCGCATTGCAAGGTGCAATTCTGAAATTTTTTGCTTTTTCCTGCTCCTCTTAGCATGATAAAGAAGATTCAAAGAGAGTGAGATGCCAGCTCCTTTCATTCAGTCAGTAGCTTCAATCATTTCTGGACGTTTTTCAATGGCAAAAATCAATGAATATTGTAAATGCACAAACTGTAATTTCTCCGCATTGCAAGGTGCAATTCTGAAATTTTTTGCTTTTTCCTGCTCCACTTAGCATGATAAAGAAGATTCAAAGAGAGTGAGATGCCAGCTCCTTTCATTCAGTCAGTAGCTTCAATCATTTCTGGACGTTTTTCAATGGCAAAAATCAATGAATATTGTAAATGCACAAACAGTAATTTCTCCGCATTGCAAGTTGCAATTCTGAAATTTTTTGCTTTTTCCTGCTCCTCTTAGCATGATAAAGAAGATTCAAAGAGAGTGAGATGCCAGCTCCTTTCATTCAGTCAGTACCTTCAATCATTTCTGGACGTTTTTCAATGGCAAAAATCAATGAATATTGTAAATGCACAAACAGTAATTTCTCCGCATTGCAAGGTGCAATTCTGAAATTTTTTGCTTTTTCCTGCTCCTCTTAGCATGATAAAGAAGATTCAAAGAGAGTGAGATACCAGCTCCTTTCATTCAGTCAGTAGCTTCAAACATTTCTGGTATATGAATAACATGATGTTTTTTAATGGCAAAAATCAATGAATATTGTAAATGCACAAACAGTAATTTCTCCGCATTGCAAGGTGCAAGTCTGAAATTTTTTGCTTTTTTCTGCTCCTCTTAGCATGATAAAGAAGATTCAAAGAGAGTGAGATGCCAGCTCCTTTCATTCAGTCAGTAGCTTCAAACATTTCTGGTATATGAATAACATGATGTTTTTCAATGGCAAAAATCAATGAATTTTGTAAATGCACAAACAGTAATTTCTCCGCATTGCAAGGCGCAATTCTGAATTTTTTTGCTTTTTCCTGCTCCTCTTAGCATGATAAAGAAGATTCAAAGAGAGTGAGATGCCAGCTCCTTTCATTCAGTCAGTAGCTGCAATCATTTCTGGACATTTTTCAATGGCAAAAATCAATGAATATTGTAAATGTACAAACAGTAATTTCTCCGCATTGCAAGGTGCAATTCTGAAATTTTTTGCTTTTTCCTGCTCCTCTTAGCATGATAAAGAAGATTCAAAGAGAGTGAGATGCCAGCTCCTTTCATTCAGTCAGTAGCTTCAATCATTTCTGGACGTTTTTCAATGGCAAAAATCAATGAATATTGTAAATGCACAAACAGTAATTTCTCCGCATTGCAAGGTGCAATTCTGAAATTTTTTGCTTTTTCCTGCTCCTCTTAGCATGATAAAGAAGATTCAAAGAGAGTGAGGTGCCAGCTCCTTTCATTCAGTCAGGAGCTTCAAACATTTCTGGTATATGAATAACATGTTTTTCAATGGCAAAAATCAATGAATATTGTAAATGCACAAACAGTAAATTCTCCGCATTGCAAGGTGCAATTCTGAAATTTTTTGCTTTTTCCTGCTCCTCTTAGCATGATAAAGAAGATTCAAAGAGAGTGAGATGCCAGCTCCTTTCATTCAGTCAGTAGCTTCAATCATTTCTGGACGTTTTTCAATGGCAAAAATCAATGAATATTGTAAATGCACAAACTGTAATTTCTCCGCATTGCAAGGTGCAATTCTGAAATTTTTTGCTTTTTCCTGCTCCTCTTAGCATGATAAAGAAGATTCAAAGAGAGTGAGATGCCAGCTCCTTTCATTCAGTCAGTAGCTTCAATCATTTCTGGACGTTTTTCAATGGCAAAAATCAACGAATATTGTAAATGCACAAACAGTAATTTCTCCGCATTGCAAGGTGCAATTCTGAAATTTTTTGCTTTTTCCTGCTCCTCTTAGCATGATAAAGAAGATTCAAAGAGAGTGAGATGCCAGCTCCTTTCATTCAGTCAGTAGCTTCAATCATTTCTGGACGTTTTTCAATGGCAAAAATCAATGAATATTGTAAATGCACAAACTGTAATTTCTCCGCATTGCAAGGTGCAATTCTGAAATTTTTGCTTTTTCCTGCTCCACTTAGCATGATAAAGAAGATTCAAAGAGAGTGAGATGCCAGCTCCTTTCATTCAGTCAGTAGCTTCAATCATTTCTGGACGTTTTTCAATGGCAAAAATCAATGAATATTGTAAATGCACAAACAGTAATTTCTCCGCATTGCAAGTTGCAATTCTGAAATTTTTTGCTTTTTCCTGCTCCTCTTAGCATGATAAAGAAGATTCAAAGAGAGTGAGATGCCAGCTCCTTTCATTCAGTCAGTACCTTCAATCATTTCTGGTATATGAATAAGATGATGTTTTTCAATGGCAAAAATCAATGAATTTTGTAAATGCACAAACAGTAATTTCTCCGCATTGCAAGGCGCAATTCTGAAATTTTTTGCTTTTTCCTGCTCCTCTTAGCATGATAAAGAAGATTCAAAGAGAGTGAGATGCCAGCTCCTTTCATTCAGTCAGTAGCTTCAATCATTTCTGGACATTTTTCAATGGCAAAAATCAATGAATATTGTAAATGCACAAACAGTAATTTCTCCGCATTGCAAGGTGCAATTCTGAAATTTTTTGCTTTTTCCTGCTCCTCTTAGCATGATAAAGAAGATTCAAAGAGAGTGAGATGCCAGCTCCTTTCATTCAGTCAGTAGCTTCAATCATTTCTGGACGTTTTTCAATGGCAAAAATCAATGAATATTGTAAATGCACAAACAGTAATTTCTCCGCATTGCAAGGTGCAATTCTGAAATTTTTTGCTTTTTCCTGCTCCTCTTAGCATGATAAAGAAGATTCAAAGAGAGTGAGGTGCCAGCTCCTTTCATTCAGTCAGGAGCTTCAAACATTTCTGGTATATGAATAACATGTTTTTCAATGGCAAAAATCAATGAATATTGTAAATGCACAAACAGTAAATTCTCCGCATTGCAAGGTGCAATTCTGAAATTTTTTGCTTTTTCCTGCTCCTCTTAGCATGATAAAGAAGATTCAAAGAGAGTGAGATGCCAGCTCCTTTCATTCAGTCAGTAGCTTCAATCATTTCTGGACGTTTTTCAATGGCAAAAATCAACGAATATTGTAAATGCACAAACAGTAATTTCTCCGCATTGCAAGGTGCAATTCTGAAATTTTTTGCTTTTTCCTGCTCCTCTTAGCATGATAAAGAAGATTCAAAGAGAGTGAGGTGCCAGCTCCTTTCATTCAGTCAGGAGCTTCAAACATTTCTGGTATATGAATAACATGTTTTTCAATGGCAAAAATCAATGAATATTGTAAATGCACAAACAGTAAATTCTCCGCATTGCAAGGTGCAATTCTGAAATTTTTTGCTTTTTCCTGCTCCTCTTAGCATGATAAAGAAGATTCAAAGAGAGTGAGATGCCAGCTCCTTTCATTCAGTCAGTAGCTTCAATCATTTCTGGACGTTTTTCAATGGCAAAAATCAACGAATATTGTAAATGCACAAACAGTAATTTCTCCGCATTGCAAGGTGCAATTCTGAAATTTTTTGCTTTTTCCTGCTCCTCTTAGCATGATAAAGAAGATTCAAAGAGAGTGAGATGCCAGCTCCTTTCATTCAGTCAGTAGCTTCAATCATTTCTGGACGTTTTTCAATGGCAAAAATCAATGAATATTGTAAATGCACAAACTGTAATTTCTCCGCATTGCAAGGTGCAATTCTGAAATTTTTTGCTTTTTCCTGCTCCACTTAGCATGATAAAGAAGATTCAAAGAGAGTGAGATGCCAGCTCCTTTCATTCAGTCAGTAGCTTCAATCATTTCTGGACGTTTTTCAATGGCAAAAATCAATGAATATTGTAAATGCACAAACAGTAATTTCTCCGCATTGCAAGTTGCAATTCTGAAATTTTTTGCTTTTTCCTGCTCCTCTTAGCATGATAAAGAAGATTCAAAGAGAGTGAGATGCCAGCTCCTTTCATTCAGTCAGTACCTTCAATCATTTCTGGACGTTTTTCAATGGCAAAAATCAATGAATATTGTAAATGCACAAACAGTAATTTCTCCGCATTGCAAGGTGCAATTCTGAAATTTTTTGCTTTTTCCTGCTCCTCTTAGCATGATAAAGAAGATTCAAAGAGAGTGAGATACCAGCTCCTTTCATTCAGTCAGTAGCTTCAAACATTTCTGGTATATGAATAACATGATGTTTTTTAATGGCAAAAATCAATGAATATTGTAAATGCACAAACAGTAATTTCTCCGCATTGCAAGGTGCAAGTCTGAAATTTTTTGCTTTTTTCTGCTCCTCTTAGCATGATAAAGAAGATTCAAAGAGAGTGAGATGCCAGCTCCTTTCATTCAGTCAGTAGCTTCAAACATTTCTGGTATATGAATAACATGATGTTTTTCAATGGCAAAAATCAATGAATTTTGTAAATGCACAAACAGTAATTTCTCCGCATTGCAAGGCGCAATTCTGAATTTTTTTGCTTTTTCCTGCTCCTCTTAGCATGATAAAGAAGATTCAAAGAGAGTGAGATGCCAGCTCCTTTCATTCAGTCAGTAGCTGCAATCATTTCTGGACATTTTTCAATGGCAAAAATCAATGAATATTGTAAATGCACAAACAGTAATTTCTCCGCATTGCAAGGTGCAATTCTGAAATTTTTTGCTTTTTCCTGCTCCTCTTAGCATGATAAAGAAGATTCAAAGAGAGTGAGGTGCCAGCTCCTTTCATTCAGTCAGGAGCTTCAAACATTTCTGGTATATGAATAACATGTTTTTCAATGGCAAAAATCAATGAATATTGTAAATGCACAAACAGTAAATTCTCCGCATTGCAAGGTGCAATTCTGAAATTTTTTGCTTTTTCCTGCTCCTCTTAGCATGATAAAGAACATTCAAAGAGAGTGAGATGCCAGCTCCTTTCATTCAGTCAGTAGCTTCAATCATTTCTGGACGTTTTTCAATGGCAAAAATCAATGAATATTGTAAATGCACAAACTGTAATTTCTCCGCATTGCAAGGTGCAATTCTGAAATTTTTTGCTTTTTCCTGCTCCTCTTAGCATGATAAAGAAGATTCAAAGAGAGTGAGATGCCAGCTCCTTTCATTCAGTCAGTAGCTTCAATCATTTCTGGACGTTTTTCAATGGCAAAAATCAACGAATATTGTAAATGCACAAACAGTAATTTCTCCGCATTGCAAGGTGCAATTCTGAAATTTTTTGCTTTTTCCTGCTCCTCTTAGCATGATAAAGAAGATTCAAAGAGAGTGAGATGCCAGCTCCTTTCATTCAGTCAGTAGCTTCAATCATTTCTGGACGTTTTTCAATGGCAAAAATCAATGAATATTGTAAATGCACAAACTGTAATTTCTCCGCATTGCAAGGTGCAATTCTGAAATTTTTTGCTTTTTCCTGCTCCACTTAGCATGATAAAGAAGATTCAAAGAGAGTGAGATGCCAGCTCCTTTCATTCAGTCAGTAGCTTCAATCATTTCTGGACGTTTTTCAATGGCAAAAATCAATGAATATTGTAAATGCACAAACAGTAATTTCTCCGCATTGCAAGTTGCAATTCTGAAATTTTTTGCTTTTTCCTGCTCCTCTTAGCATGATAAAGAAGATTCAAAGAGAGTGAGATGCCAGCTCCTTTCATTCAGTCAGTACCTTCAATCATTTCTGGACGTTTTTCAATGGCAAAAATCAATGAATATTGTAAATGCACAAACAGTAATTTCTCCGCATTGCAAGGTGCAATTCTGAAATTTTTTGCTTTTTCCTGCTCCTCTTAGCATGATAAAGAAGATTCAAAGAGAGTGAGATGCCAGCTCCTTTCATTCAGTCAGTAGCTTCAATCATTTCTGGACGTTTTTCAATGGCAAAAATCAATGAATATTGTAAATGCACAAACAGTAATTTCTCCGCATTGCAAGGTGCAATTCTGAAATTTTTTGCTTTTTCCTGCTCCTCTTAGCATGATAAAGAAGATTCAAAGAGAGTGAGGTGCCAGCTCCTTTCATTCAGTCAGGAGCTTCAAACATTTCTGGTATATGAATAACATGTTTTTCAATGGCAAAAATCAATGAATATTGTAAATGCACAAACAGTAAATTCTCCGCATTGCAAGGTGCAATTCTGAAATTTTTTGCTTTTTCCTGCTCCTCTTAGCATGATAAAGAAGATTCAAAGAGAGTGAGATGCCAGCTCCTTTCATTCAGTCAGTAGCTTCAATCATTTCTGGACGTTTTTCAATGGCAAAAATCAATGAATATTGTAAATGCACAAACAGTAATTTCTCCGCATTGCAAGGTGCAATTCTGAAATTTTTTGCTTTTTCCTGCTCCTCTTAGCATGATAAAGAAGATTCAAAGAGAGTGAGGTGCCAGCTCCTTTCATTCAGTCAGGAGCTTCAAACATTTCTGGTATATGAATAACATGTTTTTCAATGGCAAAAATCAATGAATATTGTAAATGCACAAACAGTAAATTCTCCGCATTGCAAGGTGCAATTCTGAAATTTTTTGCTTTTTCCTGCTCCTCTTAGCATGATAAAGAAGATTCAAAGAGAGTGAGATGCCAGCTCCTTTCATTCAGTCAGTAGCTTCAATCATTTCTGGACGTTTTTCAATGGCAAAAATCAATGAATATTGTAAATGCACAAACTGTAATTTCTCCGCATTGCAATGTGCAATTCTGAAATTTTTTGCTTTTTCCTGCTCCTCTTAGCATGATAAAGAAGATTCAAAGAGAGTGAGATGCCAGCTCCTTTCATTCAGTCAGTAGCTTCAATCATTTCTGGACGTTTTTCAATGGCAAAAATCAACGAATATTGTAAATGCACAAACAGTAATTTCTCCGCATTGCAAGGTGCAATTCTGAAATTTTTTGCTTTTTCCTGCTCCTCTTAGCATGATAAAGAAGATTCAAAGAGAGTGAGATGCCAGCTCCTTTCATTCAGTCAGTAGCTTCAATCATTTCTGGACGTTTTTCAATGGCAAAAATCAATGAATATTGTAAATGCACAAACTGTAATTTCTCCGCATTGCAAGGTGCAATTCTGAAATTTTTTGCTTTTTCCTGCTCCACTTAGCATGATAAAGAAGATTCAAAGAGAGTGAGATGCCAGCTCCTTTCATTCAGTCAGTAGCTTCAATCATTTCTGGACGTTTTTCAATGGCAAAAATCAATGAATATTGTAAATGCACAAACAGTAATTTCTCCGCATTGCAAGTTGCAATTCTGAAATTTTTTGCTTTTTCCTGCTCCTCTTAGCATGATAAAGAAGATTCAAAGAGAGTGAGATGCCAGCTCCTTTCATTCAGTCAGTACCTTCAATCATTTCTGGACGTTTTTCAATGGCAAAAATCAATGAATATTGTAAATGCACAAACAGTAATTTCTCCGCATTGCAAGGTGCAATTCTGAAATTTTTTGCTTTTTCCTGCTCCTCTTAGCATGATAAAGAAGATTCAAAGAGAGTGAGATGCCAGCTCCTTTCATTCAGTCAGTAGCTTCAAACATTTCTGGTATATGAATAACATGATGTTTTTCAATGGCAAAAATCAATGAATATTGTAAATGCACAAACAGTAATTTCTCCGCATTGCAAGGTGCAATTCAGAAATTTTTTGCTTTTTCCTGCTCCTCTTAGCATGATAAAGAAGATTCAAAGAGAGTGAGATGCCAGCTCCTTTCATTCAGTCAGTAGCTTCAATCATTTCTGGACGTTTTTCAATGGCAAAAATCAACGAATATTGTAAATGCACAAACAGTAATTTCTGCGCATTGCAAGGTGCAATTCTGAAATTTTTTGCTTTTTCCTGCTCCTCTTAGCATGATAAAGAAGATTCAAAGAGAGTGAGATGCCAGCTCCTTTCATTCAGTCAGTAGCTTCAATCATTTCTGGACGTTTTTCAATGGCAAAAATCAATGAATATTGTAAATGCACAAACTGTAATTTCTCCGCATTGCAAGGTGCAATTCTGAAATTTTTTGCTTTTTCCTGCTCCTCTTAGCATGATAAAGAAGATTCAAAGAGAGTGAGATGCCAGCTCCTTTCATTCAGTCAGTAGCTTCAATCATTTCTGGACGTTTTTCAATGGCAAAAATCAATGAATATTGTAAATGCACAAACAGTAAATTCTCCGCATTGCAAGGTGCAATTCTGAAATTTTTTGCTTTTTCCTGCTCCTCTTAGCATGATAAAGAAGATTCAAAGAGAGTGAGATGCCAGCTCCTTTCCTTCAGTCAGTAGCTTCAATCATTTCTGGTATATGAATAACATGATGTTTTTCAATGGCAAAAATCAATGAATTTTGTAAATGCACAAACAGTAATTTCTCCGCATTGCAAGGCGCAATTCTGAAATTTTTTGCTTTTTCCTGCTCCTCTTAGCATGATAAAGAAGATTCAAAGAGAGTGAGATGCCAGCTCCTTTCATTCAGTCAGTAGCTTCAATCATTTCTGGACGCTTTTCAATGGCAAAAATCAATGAATATTGTAAATGCACAAACAGTAATTTCTCCGCATTGCAAGGTGCAATTCTGAAATTTTTTGCTTTTTCCTGCTCCTCTTAGCATGATAAAGAAGATTCAAAGAGAGTGAGGTGCCAGCTCCTTTCATTCAGTCAGGAGCTTCAAACATTTCTGGTATATGAATAACATGTTTTTCAATGGCAAAAATCAATGAATATTGTAAATGCACAAACAGTAAATTCTCCGCATTGCAAGGTGCAATTCTGAAATTTTTTGCTTTTTCCTGCTCCTCTTAGCATGATAAAGAAGATTCAAAGAGAGTGAGATGCCAGCTCCTTTCATTCAGTCAGTAGCTTCAATCATTTCTGGACGTTTTTCAATGGCAAAAATCAACGAATATTGTAAATGCACAAACAGTAATTTCTCCGCATTGCAAGGTGCAATTCTGAAATTTTTTGCTTTTTCCTGCTCCTCTTAGCATGATAAAGAAGATTCAAAGAGAGTGAGATGCCAGCTCCTTTCATTCAGTCAGTAGCTTCAATCATTTCTGGACGTTTTTCAATGGCAAAAATCAATGAATATTGTAAATGCACAAACTGTAATTTCTCCGCATTGCAAGGTGCAATTCTGAAATTTTTTGCTTTTTCCTGCTCCACTTAGCATGATAAAGAAGATTCAAAGAGAGTGAGATGCCAGCTCCTTTCATTCAGTCAGTAGCTTCAATCATTTCTGGACGTTTTTCAATGGCAAAAATCAATGAATATTGTAAATGCACAAACAGTAATTTCTCCGCATTGCAAGTTGCAATTCTGAAATTTTTTGCTTTTTCCTGCTCCTCTTAGCATGATAAAGAAGATTCAAAGAGAGTGAGATGCCAGCTCCTTTCATTCAGTCAGTACCTTCAATCATTTCTGGACGTTTTTCAATGGCAAAAATCAATGAATATTGTAAATGCACAAACAGTAATTTCTCCGCATTGCAAGGTGCAATTCTGAAATTTTTTGCTTTTTCCTGCTCCTCTTAGCATGATAAAGAAGATTCAAAGAGAGTGAGATGCCAGCTCCTTTCATTCAGTCAGTAGCTTCAAACATTTCTGGTATATGAATAACATGATGTTTTTTAATGGCAAAAATCAATGAATATTGTAAATGCACAAACAGTAATTTCTCCGCATTGCAAGGTGCAAGTCTGAAATTTTTTGCTTTTTTCTGCTCCTCTTAGCATGATAAAGAAGATTCAAAGAGAGTGAGATGCCAGCTCCTTTCATTCAGTCAGTAGCTTCAAACATTTCTGGTATATGAATAACATGATGTTTTTCAATGGCAAAAATCAATGAATATTGTAAATGCACAAACAGTAATTTCTCCGCATTGCAAGGTGCAAGTCTGAAATTTTTTGCTTTTTCCTGCTCCTCTTAGCATGATAAAGAAGATTCAAAGAGAGTGAGATGCCAGCTACTTTCATTCAGTCAGTAGCTTCAATCATTTCTGGATGTTTTTCAATGGTAAAAATCAATGAATATTGTAAATGCACAAACAGTAATTTCTCCACATTGCAAGGTGCAATTCTGAAATTTTTTGCTTTTTCATGCTCCTCTTAGCATGATAAAGAAGATTCAAAGAGATTGAGATGCCAGCTCCTTTCATTCAGTCAGTAGCTTCAAACATTTCTGGTATATGAATAACATTATGTTTTTCAATGGCAAAAATCAATGAATATTGTAAATGCACAAACAGTAATTTCTCCGCATTGCAAGGTGCAATTCTGAAATTTTTTGCTTTTTCCTGCTCCTCTTAGCATGATAAAGAAGATTCAAAGAGAGTGAGATGCCAGCTACTTTCATTCAGTCAGTAGCTTCAATCATTTCTGGACGTTTTTCAATGGTAAAAATCAATGAATATTGTAAATGCACAAACAGTAATTTCTCCACATTGCAAGGTGCAATTCTGAAATTTTTTGCTTTTTCCTGCTCCTCTTAGCATGACAAAGAAGATTCAAAGAGAGTGAGATGCCAGCTCCTTTCATTCAGTCAGTAGCTTCAAACATTTCTGGTATATGAATAACATGATGTTTTTCAATGGCAAAAATCAATGAATATTGTAAATTCACAAACAGTAATTTCTCCGCATTGCAAGGTGCAATTCTGAAATTTTTTGCTTTTTCCTGCTCCTCTTAGCATGATAAAGAAGATTCAAAGAGAGTGAGATGCCAGCTCCTTTCATTCAGTCAGTAGCTTCAATCATTTCTGGATGTTTTTCAATGGCAAAAATCAATGAATATTGTAAATGCACAAACAGTAATTTCTCCGCATTGTAAGGTGCAATTCTGAAATTTTTTGCTTTTTCCTGCTCCTCTTAGCATGATAAAGAAGATTCAAAGAGAGTGAGATGCCAGCTCCTTTCATTCAGTCAGTAGCTTCAATCATTTCTGGACATTTTTCAATGGCAAAAATCAATGAATATTGTAAATGCACAAACAGTAATTTCTCCGCATTGCAAGGTGCAATTCTGAAATTTTTTGCTTTTTCCTGCTCCTCTTAGCATGATAAAGAAGATTCAAAGAGAGTGAGATGCCAGCTCCTTTCATTCAGTCAGTACCTTCAATCATTTCTGGACGTTTTTCAATGGCAAAAATCAATGAATATTGTAAATGCACAAACAGTAATTTCTCCGCATTGCAAGGTGCAATTCTGAAATTTTTTGCTTTTTCCCGCTCCTCTTAGCATGATAAAGAAGATTCAAAGAGATTGAGGTGCCAGCTCCTTTCATTCAGTCAGTAGCTTCAAACATTTCTGGTATATGAATAACATGTTTTTCAATGGCAAAAATCAATGAATATTGTAAATGCACAAACAGTAATTTCTCCGCATTGCAAGGTGCAATTCTGAAATTTTTTGCTTTTTCCTGCTCCTCTTAGCATGATAAAGAAGATTCAAAGAGAGTGAGATGCCAGCTCCTTTCATTCAGTCAGTAGCTTCAATCATTTCTGGACGTTTTTCAATGGCAAAAATCAATGAATATTGTAAATGCACAAACAGTAATTTCTCCGCATTGCAAGGTGCAATTCTGAAATTTTTTGCTTTTTCCTGCTCCTCTTAGCATGATAAAGAAGATTCAAAGAGAGTGAGATGCCAGCTCCTTTCATTCAGTCAGTAGCTTCAATCATTTCTGGACGTTTTTCAATGGCAAAAATCAATGAATATTGTAAATGCACAAACAGTAATTTCTCCGCATTGCAAGGTGCAATTCTGAAATTTTTTGCTTTTTCCTGCTCCTCTTAGCATGATAAAGAAGATTCAAAGAGAGTGAGATGCCAGCTCCTTTCATTCAGTCAGTAGCTTCAAACATTTCTGGTATATGAATAACATGATGTTTTTCAAGGCAAAAATCAATGAATATTGTAAATGCACAAACAGTAATTTCTCCGCATTGCAAGGTGCAAGTCTGAAATTTTTTGCTTTTTCCTGCTCCTCTTAGCATGATAAAGAAGATTCAAAGAGAGTGAGATGCCAGCTACTTTCATTCAGTCAGTAGCTTCAATCATTTCTGGACGTTTTTCAATGGTAAAAATCAATGAATATTGTAAATGCACAAACAGTAATTTCTCCTCATTGCAAGGTGCAATTCTAAAATTTTTTGCTTTTTCCTGCTCCTCTTAGCATGATAAAGAAGATTCAAAGAGAGTGAGATGCCAGCTCCTTTCATTCAGTCAGTAGCTTCAAACATTTCTGGTATATGAATAACATGATGTTTTTCAATGGCAAAAATCAATGAATATTGTAAATGCACAAACAGTAATTTCTCCGCATTGCAAGGTGCAATTCTGAAATTTTTTGCTTTTTCCTGCTCCTCTTAGCATGATTCAAAGAGAGTGAGATGCCAGCTCCTTTCATTCAGTCAGTAGCTTCAATCATTTCTGGATGTTTTTTAATGGCAAAAATCAATGAATATTGTAAATGCACAAACTGTAATTTCTCCGCATTGCAAGGTGCAATTCTGAAATTTTTTGCTTTTTCCTGCTCCTCTTAGCATGATAAAGAAGATTCAAAGAGAGTGAGATGTCAGCTCCTTTCATTCAGTCAGTAGCTTCAAACATTTCTGGTATATGAATAACATGATGTTTTTCAATGGCAAAAATCAATGAATATTGTAAATGCACAAACAGTAATTTCTCCGCATTGCAAGGTGCAATTCTGAAATTTTTTGCTTTTTCCTGCTCCTCTTAGCATGATTCAAAGAGAGTGAGATGCCAGCTCCTTTCATTCAGTCAGTAGCTTCAATCATTTCTGGATGTTTTTTAATGGCAAAAATCAATGAATATTGTAAATGCACAAACTGTAATTTCTCCGCATTGCAAGGTGCAATTCTGAAATTTTTTGCTTTTTCCTGCTCCTCTTAGCATGATAAAGAAGATTCAAAGAGAGTGAGATGTCAGCTCCTTTCATTCAGTCAGTAGCTTCAAACATTTCTGGTATATGAATAACATGATGTTTTTCAATGGCAAAAATCAATGAATATTGTAAATGCACAAACAGTAATTTCTCCGCATTGCAAGGTGCAATTCTGAAATTTTTTGCTTTTTCCTGCTCCTCTTAGCATGATAAAGAAGATTCAAAGAGAGTGAGATGCCAGCTCCTTTCATTCAGTCAGTAGCTTCAAACATTTCTGGTATATGAATAACATGATGTTTTTCAATGGCAAAAATCAATGAATATTGTAAATGCACAAACAGTAATTTCTCCGCATTGCAAGGTGCAAGTCTGAAATTTTTTGCTTTTTCCTGCTCCTCTTAGCATGATAAAGAAGATTCAATGAGAGTGAGATGCCAGCTACTTTCATTCAGTCAGTAGCTTCAATCATTTCTGGACGTTTTTCAATGGTAAAAATCAATGAATATTGTAAATGCACAAACAGTAATTTCTCCACATTGCAAGGTGCAATTCTGAAGTTTTTTGCTTTTTCCTGCTCCTCTTAGCATGATAAAGAAGATTCAAAGAGATTGAGATGCCAGCTCCTTTCATTCAGTCAGTAGCTTCAAACATTTCTGGTATATGAATAACATGATGTTTTTCAATGGAAAAAATCAATGAATATTGTAAATGCACAAACAGTAATTTCTCCGCATTGCAAGGTGCAATTCGGAAATTTTTTGCTTTTTCCTGCTCCTCTTAGCATGATAAAGAAGATTCAAAGAGAGTGAGATGCCAGCTCCTTTCATTCAGTCAGTAGCTTCAAACATTTCTGGTATATCAATAACATGATGTTTTTCAATGGCAAAAATCAATGAATATTGTAAATGCACAAACAGTAATTTCTCCGCATTGCAAGGTGCAAGTCTGAAATTTTTTGCTTTTTCCTGCTCCTCTTAGCATGATAAAGAAGATTCAAAGAGAGTGAGATGCCAGCTACTTTCATTCAGTCAGTAGCTTCAATCATTTCTGGACGTTTTTCAATGGTAAAAATCAATGAATATTGTAAATGCACAAACAGTAATTTCTCCACATTGCAAGGTGCAATTCTGAAATTTTTTGCTTTTTCCTGCTCCTCTTAGCATGATAAAGAAGATTCAAAGAGAGTGAGATGCCAGCTCCTTTCATTCAGTCAGTAGCTTCAAACATTTCTGGTATATGAATAACATGATGTTTTTCAATGGCAAAAATCAATGAATATTGTAAATGCACAAACAGTAATTTCTCCGCATTGCAAGGTGCAATTCTGAAATTTTTTGCTTTTTCCTGCTCCTCTTAGCATGATAAAGATTCAAAGAGAGTGAGATGCCAGCTCCTTTCATTCAGTCACTAGCTTCAATCATTTCTGGACGTTTCTCAATGGCAAAAATCAATGAATATTGTAAATGCACAAACTGTAATTTCTCCGCATTGCAAGGTGCAATTCTGAAATTTTTTGCTTTTTCCTGCTCCTCTTAGCATGATAAAGAAGATTCAAAGAGAGTGAGATGCCAGCTCCTTTCATTCAGTCAGTAGCTTCAATCATTTCTGGACGTTTTTCAATGGCAAAAATCAATGAATTTTGTAAATGCACAAACAGTAATTTCTCCGCATTGCAAGGTGCAATTCTGAAATTTTTTGCTTTTTCCTGCTCCTCTTAGCATGATAAAGAAGATTCAAAGAGAGTGAGATGCCAGCTCCTTTCATTCAGTCAGTACCTTCAATCATTTCTGGACGTTTTTCAATGGCACAAATCAATGAATATTGTAAATGCACAAACAGTAATTTCTCCGCATTGCAAGGTGCAATTCTGAAATTTTTTGCTTTTTCCCGCTCCTCTTAGCATGATAAAGAAGATTCAAAGAGAGTGAGGTGCCAGCTCCTTTCATTCAGTCAGTAGCTTCAAACATTTCTGGTATATGAATAACATGTTTTTCAATGGCAAAAATCAATGAATATTGTAAATGCACAAACAGTAATTTCTCCGCATTGCAAGGTGCAATTCTGAAATTTTTTGCTTTTTCCTGCTCCTCTTAGCATGATAAAGAAGATTCAAAGAGAGTGAGATGCCAGCTCCTTTCATTCAGTCAGTAGCTTCAATCATTTCTGGACGTTTTTCAATGGCAAAAATCAATGAATATTGTAAATGCACAAATAGTAATTTCTCCGCATTGCAAGGTGCAATTCTGAAATTTTTTGCTTTTTCCTGCTCCTCTTAGCATGATAAAGAAGATTCAAAGAGAGTGAGATGCCAGCTCCTTTCATTCAGTCAGTAGCTTCAAACATTTCTGGTATATGAATAACATGATGTTTTTCAATGGCAAAAATCAATGAATATTGTAAATGCACAAACAGTAATTTCTCCGCATTGCAAGGTGCAAGTCTGAAATTTTTTGCTTTTTCCTGCTCGTCTTAGCATGATAAAGAAGATTCAAAGAGAGTGAGATGCCAGCTACTTTCATTCAGTCAGTAGCTTCAATCATTTCTGGACGTTTTTCAATGGTAAAAATCAATGAATATTGTAAATGCACAAACAGTAATTTCTCCACATTGCAAGGTGCAATTCTGAAATTTTTTGCTTTTTCCTGCTCCTCTTAGCATGATAAAGAAGATTCAAAGAGAGTGAGGTGCCAGCTCCTTTCATTCAGTCAGGAGCTTCAAACATTTCTGGTATATGAATAACATGTTTTTCAATGGCAAAAATCAATGAATATTGTAAATGCACAAACAGTAATTTCTCCGCATTGCAAGGTGCAATTCTGAAATTTTTTGCTTTTTCCTGCTCCTCTTAGCATGATAAAGAAGATTCAAAGAGAGTGAGATGCCAGCTCCTTTCATTCAGTCAGTAGCTTCAATAATTTCTGGACGTTTTTCAATGGCAAAAATCAATGAATATTGTAAATGCACAAACAGTAATTTCTCCGCATTGCAAGGTGCAATTCTGAAATTTTTTGCTTTTTCCTGCTCCTCTTAGCATGATAAAGAAGATTCAAAGAGAGTGAGATGCCAGCTCCTTTCATTCAGTCAGTAGCTTCAATCATTTCAGGACGTTTTTCAATGGCAAAAATCAATGAATATTGTAAATGCACAAACAGTAATTTCTCCGCATTGCAAGGTGCAATTCTGAAATTTTTTGCTTTTTCCTGCTCCTCTTAGCATGATAAAGAAGATTCAAAGAGAGTGAGATGCCAGCTCCTTTCATTCAGTCAGTAGCTTCAAACATTTCTGGTATATGAATAACATGATGTTTTTCAATGGCAAAAATCAATGAATATTGTAAATGCACAAACAGTAATTTCTCCGCATTGCAAGGTGCAAGTCTGAAATTTTTTGCTTTTTCCTGCTCGTCTTAGCATGATAAAGAAGATTCAAAGAGAGTGAGATGCCAGCTACTTTCATTCAGTCAGTAGCTTCAATCATTTCTGGACGTTTTTCAATGGTAAAAATCAATGAATATTGTAAATGCACAAACAGTAATTTCTCCACATTGCAAGGTGCAATTCTGAAATTTTTTGCTTTTCCCTGCTCCTCTTAGCATGATAAAGAAGATTCAAAGAGAGTGAGATGCCAGCTCCTTTCATTCAGTCAGTAGCTTCAAACATTTCTGGTATATGAATAACATGATGTTTTTCAATGGCAAAAATCAATGAATATTGTAAATGCACAAACAGTAATTTCTCCGCATTGCAAGGTGCAAGTCTGAAATTTTTTGCTTTTTCCTGCTCGTCTTAGCATGATAAAGAAGATTCAAAGAGAGTGAGATGCCAGCTACTTTCATTCAGTCAGTAGCTTCAATCATTTCTGGACGTTTTTCAATGGTAAAAATCAATGAATATTGTAAATGCACAAACAGTAATTTCTCCACATTGCAAGGTGCAATTCTGAAATTTTTTGCTTTTCCCTGCTCCTCTTAGCATGATAAAGAAGATTCAAAGAGAGTGAGATGCCAGCTCCTTTCATTCAGTCAGTAGCTTCAAACATTTCTGGTATATGAATAACATGATGTTTTTCAATGGCAAAAATCAATGAATATTGTAAATGCACAAACAGTAATTTCTCCGCATTGCAAGGTGCAATTCTGAAATTTTTTGCTTTTTCCTGCTCCTCTTAGCATGATAAAGAAGATTCAAAGAGAGTGAGATGCCAGCTCCTTTCATTCAGTCAGTAGCTTCAAACATTTCTGGTATATGAATAACATGATGTTTTTCAATGGCAAAAATCAATGAATATTGTAAATGCACAAACAGTAATTTCTCCGCATTGCAAGGTGCAATTCTGAAATGTTTTGCTTTTTCCTGCTCCTCTTAGCATGATAAAGAAGATTCAAAGAGAGTGAGATGCCAGCTCCTTTCATTCAGTCAGTAGCTTCAATCAATTCTGGACGTTTTTCAATGGCAAAAATCAATGAATATTGTAAATGCACAAACAGTAATTTCTCCGCATTGCAAGGTGCAATTCTGAAATTTTTTGCTTTTTCCTGCTCCTCTTAGCATGATAAAGAAGATTCAAAGAGCGTGAGATGTCAGCTCCTTTCATTCAGTCAGTAGCTTCAAACATTTCTGGTATATGAATAACATGATGTTTTTCAATGGCAAAAATCAATGAATATTGTAAATGCACAAACAGTAATTTCTCGGCATTGCAAGGTGCAATTCTGAAATTTTTTGCTTTTTCCTGCTCCTCTTAGCATGATAAAGAAGATTCAAAGAGAGTGAGATGCCAGCTCCTTTCATTCAGTCAGTAGCTTCAATCATTTCTGGACGTTTTTCAATGGCAAAAATCAATGAATATTGTAAATGCACAAACAGTAATTTCTCCGCATTGCAAGGTGCAATTCTGAAATTTTTTGCTTTTTCCTGCTCCTCTTAGCATGATAAAGAAGATTCAAAGAGAGTGAGATGCCAGCTCCTTTCGTTCAGTCAGTAGCTTCAATCATTTCTGGACGTTTTTCAATGGCAAAAATCATTGAATATTATAAATGCACAAACAGTAATTTCTCCGCATTGCAAGGTGCAATTCTGAAATTTTTTACTTTTTCCTGCTCCTCTTTGCATGATAAAGAAGATTCAAAGAGAGTGAGATGCCAGCTCCTTTCATTCAGTCAGTAGCTTCAATCATTTCTGGTATATGAATAACATGATGTTTTTCAATGGCAAAAATCAATGAATATTGTAAATGCACAAACAGTAATTTCTCCGCATTGCAAGGTGCAATTCTGAAATTTTTTGCTTTTTCCTGCTCCTCTTAGCATGATAAAGAAGATTCAAAGAGAGTGAGATGCCAGCTCCTTTCATTCAGTCAGTAGCTTCAATCATTTCTGGACGTTTTTCAATGGCAAAAATCAATGAATATTGTAAATGCACAAACAGTAATTTCTCCGCATTGCAAGGTGCAATTCTGAAATTTTTTGCTTTTTCCTGCTCCTCTTAGCATGATAAAGAAGATTCAAAGAGAGTGAGGTGCCAGCTCCTTTCATTCAGTCAGGAGCTTCAAACATTTCTGGTATATGAATAACATGTTTTTCAATGGCAAAAATCAATGAATATTGTAAATGCACAAACAGTAAATTCTCCGCATTGCAAGGTGCAATTCTGAAATTTTTTGCTTTTTCCTGCTCCTCTTAGCATGATAAAGAAGATTCAAAGAGAGTGAGATGCCAGCTCCTTTCATTCAGTCAGTAGCTTCAATCATTTCTGGATGTTTTTCAATGGCAAAAATCAACGAATATTGTAAATGCACAAACAGTAATTTCTCCGCATTGCAAGGTGCAATTCTGAAATTTTTTGCTTTTTCCTGCTCCTCTTAGCATGGTAAAGAAGATTCAAAGAGAGTGAGATGCCAGCTCCTTTCATTCAGTCAGTAGCTTCAATCATTTCTGGACATTTTTCAATGGCAAAAATCAATGAATATTGTAAATGCACAAACAGTAATTTCTCCGCATTGCAAGGTGCAATTCTGAAATTTTTTGCTTTTTCCTGCTCCTCTTAGCATGATAAAGAAGATTCAAGGAGAGTGAGATGCCAGCTCCTTTCATTCAGTCAGTAGCTACAATCATTTCTGGACGTTTTTCAATGGCAAAAATCAATGAATATTGTAAATGCACAAACAGTAATTTCTCCGCATTGCAAGGTGCAATTCTGAAATTTTTTGCTTTTTCCTGCTCCTCTTAGCATGATAAAGAAGATTCAAAGAGAGTGAGGTGCCAGCTCCTTTCATTCAGTCAGGAGCTTCAAACATTTCTGGTATATGAATAACATGTTTTTCAATGGCAAAAATCAATGAATATTGTAAATGCACAAACAGTAATTTCTCCGCATTGCAAGGTGCAATTCTGAAATTTTTTGCTTTTTCCTGCTCCTCTTAGCATGATAAAGAAGATTCAAAGAGAGTGAGATGCCAGCTCCTTTCATTCAGTCAGTAGCTTCAATCATTTCTGGACGTTTTTCAATGGCAAAAATCAATGAATATTGTAAATGCACAAACTGTAATTTCTCCGCATTGCAAGGTGCAATTCTGAAATTTTTTGCTTTTTCCTGCTCCTCTTAGCATGATAAAGAAGATTCAAAGAGAGTGAGATGCCAGCTCCTTTCATTCAGTCAGTAGCTTCAATCATTTCTGGACGTTTTTCAATGGCAAAAATTAACGAATATTGTAAATTCACAAACAGTAATTTCTCCGCATTGCAAGGTGCAATTCTGAAATTTTTTGCTTTTTCCTGCTCCTCTTAGCATGATAAAGAAGATTCAAAGAGAGTGAGATGCCAGCTCCTTTCATTCAGTCAGTAGCTTCAATCATGTCTGGACGTTTTTCAATGGCAAAAATCAATGAATATTGTAAATGCACAAACTGTAATTTCTCCGCATTGCAAGGTGCAATTCTGAAATTTTTTGCTTTTTCCTGCTCCTCTTAGCATGATAAAGAAGATTCAAAGAGAGTGAGATGCCAGCTCCTTTCATTCAGTCAGTAGCTTCAATCATTTCTGGACGTTTTTCAATGGCAAAAATCAATGAATATTGTAAATGCACAAACAGTAATTTCTCCGCATTGCAAGGTGCAATTCTGAAATTTTTTGCTTTTTCCTGCTCCTCTTAGCATGATAAAGAAGATTCAAAGAGAGTGAGATGCCAGCTCCTTTCATTCAGTCAGTAGCTTCAAACATTTCTGGTATATGAATAACATGATGTTTTTCAATGGCAAAAATCAATGAATATTGTAAATGCACAAACAGTAATTTCTCCGCATTGCAAGGTGCAAGTCTGAAATTTTTTGCTTTTTCCTGCTCGTCTTAGCATGATAAAGAAGATTCAAAGAGAGTGAGATGCCAGCTACTTTCATTCAGTCAGTAGCTTCAATCATTTCTGGACGTTTTTCAATGGTAAAAATCAATGAATATTGTAAATGCACAAACAGTAATTTCTCCACATTGCAAGGTGCAATTCTGAAATTTTTTGCTTTTCCCTGCTCCTCTTAGCATGATAAAGAAGATTCAAAGAGAGTGAGATGCCAGCTCCTTTCATTCAGTCAGTAGCTTCAAACATTTCTGGTATATGAATAACATGATGTTTTTCAATGGCAAAAATCAATGAATATTGTAAATGCACAAACAGTAATTTCTCCGCATTGCAAGGTGCAATTCTGAAATTTTTTGCTTTTTCCTGCTCCTCTTAGCATGATAAAGAAGATTCAAAGAGAGTGAGATGCCAGCTCAATTCATTCAGTCAGTAGCTTCAAACATTTCTGGTATATGAATAACATGATGTTTTTCAATGGCAAAAATCAATGAATATTGTAAATGCACAAACAGTAATTTCTCCGCATTGCAAGGTGCAATTCTGAAATTTTTTGCTTTTTCCTGCTCCTCTTAGCATGATAAAGAAGATTCAAAGAGAGTGAGATGCCAGCTCCTTTCATTCAGTCAGTAGCTTCAATCAATTCTGGACGTTTTTCAATGGCAAAAATCAATGAATATTGTAAATGCACAAACAGTAATTTCTCCGCATTGCAAGGTGCAATTCTGAAATTTTTTGCTTTTTCCTGCTCCTCTTAGCATGATAAAGAAGATTCAAAGAGCGTGAGATGTCAGCTCCTTTCATTCAGTCAGTAGCTTCAAACATTTCTGGTATATGAATAACATGATGTTTTTCAATGGCAAAAATCAATGAATATTGTAAATGCACAAACAGTAATTTCTCCGCATTGCAAGGTGCAATTCTGAAATTTTTTGCTTTTTCCTGCTCCTCTTAGCATGATAAAGAAGATTCAAAGAGAGTGAGATGCCAGCTCCTTTCATTCAGTCAGTAGCTTCAATCATTTCTGGACGTTTTTCAATGGCAAAAATCAATGAATATTGTAAATGCACAAACAGTAATTTCTCCGCATTGCAAGGTGCAATTCTGAAATTTTTTGCTTTTTCCTGCTCCTCTTAGCATGATAAAGAAGATTCAAAGAGAGTGAGATGCCAGCTCCTTTCGTTCAGTCAGTAGCTTCAATCATTTCTGGACGTTTTTCAATGGCAAAAATCATTGAATATTATAAATGCACAAACAGTAATTTCTCCGCATTGCAAGGTGCAATTCTGAAATTTTTTACTTTTTCCTGCTCCTCTTTGCATGATAAAGAAGATTCAAAGAGAGTGAGATGCCAGCTCCTTTCATTCAGTCAGTAGCTTCAATCATTTCTGGTATATGAATAACATGATGTTTTTCAATGGCAAAAATCAATGAATATTGTAAATGCACAAACAGTAATTTCTCCGCAATGCAAGGTGCAATTCTGAAATTTTTTGCTTTTTCCTGCTCCTCTTAGCATGATAAAGAAGATTCAAAGAGAGTGAGATGCCAGCTCCTTTCATTCAGTCAGTAGCTTCAATCATTTCTGGACGTTTTTCAATGGCAAAAATCAATGAATATTGTAAATGCACAAACAGTAATTTCTCCGCATTGCAAGGTGCAATTCTGAAATTTTTTGCTTTTTCCTGCTCCTCTTAGCATGATAAAGAAGATTCAAAGAGAGTGAGGTGCCAGCTCCTTTCATTCAGTCAGGAGCTTCAAACATTTCTGGTATATGAATAACATGTTTTTCAATGGCAAAAATCAATGAATATTGTAAATGCACAAACAGTAAATTCTCCGCATTGCAAGGTGCAATTCTGAAATTTTTTGCTTTTTCCTGCTCCTCTTAGCATGATAAAGAAGATTCAAAGAGAGTGAGATGCCAGCTCCTTTCATTCAGTCAGTAGCTTCAATCATTTCTGGACGTTTTTCAATGGCAAAAATCAACGAATATTGTAAATGCACAAACAGTAATTTCTCCGCATTGCAAGGTGCAATTCTGAAATTTTTTGCTTTTTCCTGCTCCTCTTAGCATGGTAAAGAAGATTCAAAGAGAGTGAGATGCCAGCTCCTTTCATTCAGTCAGTAGCTTCAATCATTTCTGGACATTTTTCAATGGCAAAAATCAATGAATATTGTAAATGCACAAACAGTAATTTCTCCGCATTGCAAGGTGCAATTCTGAAATTTTTTGCTTTTTCCTGCTCCTCTTAGCATGATAAAGAAGATTCAAGGAGAGTGAGATGCCAGCTCCTTTCATTCAGTCAGTAGCTACAATCATTTCTGGACGTTTTTCAATGGCAAAAATCAATGAATATTGTAAATGCACAAACAGTAATTTCTCCGCATTGCAAGGTGCAATTCTGAAATTTTTTGCTTTTTCCTGCTCCTCTTAGCATGATAAAGAAGATTCAAAGAGAGTGAGGTGCCAGCTCCTTTCATTCAGTCAGGAGCTTCAAACATTTCTGGTATATGAATAACATGTTTTTCAATGGCAAAAATCAATGAATATTGTAAATGCACAAACAGTAATTTCTCCGCATTGCAAGGTGCAATTCTGAAATTTTTTGCTTTTTCCTGCTCCTCTTAGCATGATAAAGAAGATTCAAAGAGAGTGAGATGCCAGCTCCTTTCATTCAGTCAGTAGCTTCAATCATTTCTGGACGTTTTTCAATGGCAAAAATCAATGAATATTGTAAATGCACAAACTGTAATTTCTCCGCATTGCAAGGTGCAATTCTGAAATTTTTTGCTTTTTCCTGCTCCTCTTAGCATGATAAAGAAGATTCAAAGAGAGTGAGATGCCAGCTCCTTTCATTCAGTCAGTAGCTTCAATCATTTCTGGACGTTTTTCAATGGCAAAAATTAACGAATATTGTAAATTCACAAACAGTAATTTCTCCGCATTGCAAGGTGCAATTCTAAAATTTTTTGCTTTTTCCTGCTCCTCTTAGCATGATAAAGAAGATTCAAAGAGAGTGAGATGCCAGCTCCTTTCATTCAGTCAGTAGCTTCAATCATGTCTGGACGTTTTTCAATGGCAAAAATCAATGAATATTGTAAATGCACAAACTGTAATTTCTCCGCATTGCAAGGTGCAATTCTGAAATTTTTTGCTTTTTCCTGCTCCTCTTAGCATGATAAAGAAGATTCAAAGAGAGTGAGATGCCAGCTCCTTTCATTCAGTCAGTAGCTTCAATCATTTCTGGACGTTTTTCAATGGCAAAAATCAATGAATATTGTAAATGCACAAACAGTAAATTCTCCGCATTGCAAGGTGCAATTCTGAAATTTTTTGCTTTTTCCTGCTCCTCTTAGCATGATAAAGAAGATTCAAAGAGAGTGAGATGCCAGCTCCTTTCCTTCAGTCAGTAGCTTCAATCATTTCTGGTATATGAATAACATGATGTTTTTCAATGGCAAAAATCAATGAATTTTGTAAATGCACAAACAGTAATTTCTCCGCATTGCAAGGCGCAATTCTGAAATTTTTTGCTTTTTCCTGCTCCTCTTAGCATGATAAAGAAGATTCAAAGAGAGTGAGATGCCAGCTCCTTTCATTCAGTCAGTAGCTTCAATCATTTCTGGACATTTTTCAATGGCAAAAATCAATGAATATTGTAAATGTACAAACAGTAATTTCTCCGCATTGCAAGGTGCAATTCTGAAATTTTTTGCTTTTTCCTGCTCCTCTTAGCATGATAAAGAAGATTCAAAGAGAGTGAGATGCCAGCTCCTTTCATTCAGTCAGTAGCTTCAATCATTTCTGGACGTTTTTCAATGGCAAAAATCAATGAATATTGTAAATGCACAAACAGTAATTTCTCCGCATTGCAAGGTGCAATTCTGAAATTTTTTGCTTTTTCCTGCTCCTCTTAGCATGATAAAGAAGATTCAAAGAGAGTGAGGTGCCAGCTCCTTTCATTCAGTCAGGAGCTTCAAACATTTCTGGTATATGAATAACATGTTTTTCAATGGCAAAAATCAATGAATATTGTAAATGCACAAACAGTAAATTCTCCGCATTGCAAGCTGCAATTCTGAAATTTTTTGCTTTTTCCTGCTCCTCTTAGCATGATAAACAAGATTCAAAGAGAGTGAGATGCCAGCTCCTTTCATTCAGTCAGTAGCTTCAATCATTTCTGGACGTTTTTCAATGGCAAAAATCAATGAATATTGTAAATGCACAAACTGTAATTTCTCCGCATTGCAAGGTGCAATTCTGAAATTTTTTGCTTTTTCCTGCTCCTCTTAGCATGATAAAGAAGATTCAAAGAGAGTGAGATGCCAGCTCCTTTCATTCAGTCAGTAGCTTCAATCATTTCTGGACGTTTTTCAATGGCAAAAATCAACGAATATTGTAAATGCACAAACAGTAATTTCTCCGCATTGCAAGGTGCAATTCTGAAATTTTTTGCTTTTTCCTGCTCCTCTTAGCATGATAAAGAAGATTCAAAGAGAGTGAGATGCCAGCTCCTTTCATTCAGTCAGTAGCTTCAATCATTTCTGGACGTTTTTCAATGGCAAAAATCAATGAATATTGTAAATGCACAAACTGTAATTTCTCCGCATTGCAAGGTGCAATTCTGAAATTTTTTGCTTTTTCCTGCTCCACTTAGCATGATAAAGAAGATTCAAAGAGAGTGAGATGCCAGCTCCTTTCATTCAGTCAGTAGCTTCAATCATTTCTGGACGTTTTTCAATGGCAAAAATCAATGAATATTGTAAATGCACAAACAGTAATTTCTCCGCATTGCAAGTTGCAATTCTGAAATTTTTTGCTTTTTCCTGCTCCTCTTAGCATGATAAAGAAGATTCAAAGAGAGTGAGATGCCAGCTCCTTTCATTCAGTCAGTACCTTCAATCATTTCTGGACGTTTTTCAATGGCAAAAATCAATGAATATTGTAAATGCACAAACAGTAATTTCTCCGCATTGCAAGGTGCAATTCTGAAATTTTTTGCTTTTTCCTGCTCCTCTTAGCATGATAAAGAAGATTCAAAGAGAGTGAGATGCCAGCTCCTTTCATTCAGTCAGTAGCTTCAAACATTTCTGGTATATGAATAACATGATGTTTTTCAATGGCAAAAATCAATGAATATTGTAAATGCACAAACAGTAATTTCTCCGCATTGCAAGGTGCAATTCTGAAATTTTTTGCTTTTTCCTGCTCCTCTTAGCATGATAAAGAAGATTCAAAGAGAGTGAGATGCCAGCTCCTTTCATTCAGTCAGTAGCTTCAATCATTTCTGGACGTTTTTCAATGGCAAAAATCAACGAATATTGTAAATGCACAAACAGTAATTTCTCCGCATTGCAAGGTGCAATTCTGAAATTTTTTGCTTTTTCCTGCTCCTCTTAGCATGATAAAGAAGATTCAAAGAGAGTGAGATGCCAGCTCCTTTCATTCAGTCAGTAGCTTCAATCATTTCTGGACGTTTTTCAATGGCAAAAATCAATGAATATTGTAAATGCACAAACTGTAATTTCTCCGCATTGCAAGGTGCAATTCTGAAATTTTTTGCTTTTTCCTGCTCCTCTTAGCATGATAAAGAAGATTCAAAGAGAGTGAGATGCCAGCTCCTTTCATTCAGTCAGTAGCTTCAATCATTTCTGGACGTTTTTCAATGGCAAAAATCAATGAATATTGTAAATGCACAAACAGTAAATTCTCCGCATTGCAAGGTGCAATTCTGAAATTTTTTGCTTTTTCCTGCTCCTCTTAGCATGATAAAGAAGATTCAAAGAGAGTGAGATGCCAGCTCCTTTCCTTCAGTCAGTAGCTTCAATCATTTCTGGTATATGAATAACATGATGTTTTTCAATGGCAAAAATCAATGAATTTTGTAAATGCACAAACAGTAATTTCTCCGCATTGCAAGGCGCAATTCTGAAATTTTTTGCTTTTTCCTGCTCCTCTTAGCATGATAAAGAAGATTCAAAGAGAGTGAGATGCCAGCTCCTTTCATTCAGTCAGTAGCTTCAATCATTTCTGGACATTTTTCAATGGCAAAAATCAATGAATATTGTAAATGCACAAACAGTAATTTCTCCGCATTGCAAGGTGCAATTCTGAAATTTTTTGCTTTTTCCTGCTCCTCTTAGCATGATAAAGAAGATTCAAAGAGAGTGAGATGCCAGCTCCTTTCATTCAGTCAGTAGCTTCAATCATTTCTGGACGTTTTTCAATGGCAAAAATCAATGAATATTGTAAATGCACAAACAGTAATTTCTCCGCATTGCAAGGTGCAATTCTGAAATTTTTTGCTTTTTCCTGCTCCTCTTAGCATGATAAAGAAGATTCAAAGAGAGTGAGGTGCCAGCTCCTTTCATTCAGTCAGGAGCTTCAAACATTTCTGGTATATGAATAACATGTTTTTCAATGGCAAAAATCAATGAATATTGTAAATGCACAAACAGTAAATTCTCCGCATTGCAAGGTGCAATTCTGAAATTTTTTGCTTTTTCCTGCTCCTCTTAGCATGATAAAGAAGATTCAAAGAGAGTGAGATGCCAGCTCCTTTCATTCAGTCAGTAGCTTCAATCATTTCTGGACGTTTTTCAATGGCAAAAATCAACGAATATTGTAAATGCACAAACAGTAATTTCTCCGCATTGCAAGGTGCAATTCTGAAATTTTTTGCTTTTTCCTGCTCCTCTTAGCATGATAAAGAAGATTCAAAGAGAGTGAGGTGCCAGCTCCTTTCATTCAGTCAGGAGCTTCAAACATTTCTGGTATATGAATAACATGTTTTTCAATGGCAAAAATCAATGAATATTGTAAATGCACAAACAGTAAATTCTCCGCATTGCAAGGTGCAATTCTGAAATTTTTTGCTTTTTCCTGCTCCTCTTAGCATGATAAAGAAGATTCAAAGAGAGTGAGATGCCAGCTCCTTTCATTCAGTCAGTAGCTTCAATCATTTCTGGACGTTTTTCAATGGCAAAAATCAACGAATATTGTAAATGCACAAACAGTAATTTCTCCGCATTGCAAGGTGCAATTCTGAAATTTTTTGCTTTTTCCTGCTCCTCTTAGCATGATAAAGAAGATTCAAAGAGAGTGAGATGCCAGCTCCTTTCATTCAGTCAGTAGCTTCAATCATTTCTGGACGTTTTTCAATGGCAAAAATCAATGAATATTGTAAATGCACAAACTGTAATTTCTCCGCATTGCAAGGTGCAATTCTGAAATTTTTTGCTTTTTCCTGCTCCACTTAGCATGATAAAGAAGATTCAAAGAGAGTGAGATGCCAGCTCCTTTCATTCAGTCAGTAGCTTCAATCATTTCTGGACGTTTTTCAATGGCAAAAATCAATGAATATTGTAAATGCACAAACAGTAATTTCTCCGCATTGCAAGGTGCAATTCTGAAATTTTTTGCTTTTTCCTGCTCCTCTTAGCATGATAAAGAAGATTCAAAGAGAGTGAGATACCAGCTCCTTTCATTCAGTCAGTAGCTTCAAACATTTCTGGTATATGAATAACATGATGTTTTTTAATGGCAAAAATCAATGAATATTGTAAATGCACAAACAGTAATTTCTCCGCATTGCAAGGTGCAAGTCTGAAATTTTTTGCTTTTTTCTGCTCCTCTTAGCATGATAAAGAAGATTCAAAGAGAGTGAGATGCCAGCTCCTTTCATTCAGTCAGTAGCTTCAAACATTTCTGGTATATGAATAACATGATGTTTTTCAATGGCAAAAATCAATGAATTTTGTAAATGCACAAACAGTAATTTCTCCGCATTGCAAGGCGCAATTCTGAATTTTTTTGCTTTTTCCTGCTCCTCTTAGCATGATAAAGAAGATTCAAAGAGAGTGAGATGCCAGCTCCTTTCATTCAGTCAGTAGCTGCAATCATTTCTGGACATTTTTCAATGGCAAAAATCAATGAATATTGTAAATGTACAAACAGTAATTTCTCCGCATTGCAAGGTGCAATTCTGAAATTTTTTGCTTTTTCCTGCTCCTCTTAGCATGATAAAGAAGATTCAAAGAGAGTGAGATGCCAGCTCCTTTCATTCAGTCAGTAGCTTCAATCATTTCTGGACGTTTTTCAATGGCAAAAATCAATGAATATTGTAAATGCACAAACAGTAATTTCTCCGCATTGCAAGGTG
The DNA here is from genome assembly GCF_046119375.1 of Phyllobates terribilis. Lineage (NCBI taxonomy): Eukaryota > Metazoa > Chordata > Amphibia > Anura > Dendrobatidae > Phyllobates > Phyllobates terribilis. Next base: position 210,999 of record NW_027364361.1, read on the forward strand.
CAATTCTGAAATTTTTTGCTTTTTCCTGCTCCTCTTAGCATGATAAAGAAGATTCAAAGAGAGTGAGGTGCCAGCTCCTTTCATTCAGTCAGGAGCTTCAAACATTTCTGGTATATGAATAACATGTTTTTCAATGGCAAAAATCAATGAATATTGTAAATGCACAAACAGTAAATTCTCCGCACTGCAAGGTGCAATTCTGAAATTTTTTGCTTTTTCCTGCTCCTCTTAGCATGATAAAGAAGATTCAAAGAGAGTGAGATGCCAGCTCCTTTCATTCAGTCAGTAGCTTCAATCATTTCTGGACGTTTTTCAATGGCAAAAATCAATGAATATTGTAAATGCACAAACTGTAATTTCTCCGCATTGCAAGGTGCAATTCTGAAATTTTTTGCTTTTTCCTGCTCCTCTTAGCATGATAAAGAAGATTCAAAGAGAGTGAGATGCCAGCTCCTTTCATTCAGTCAGTAGCTTCAATCATTTCTGGACGTTTTTCAATGGCAAAAATCAACGAATATTGTAAATGCACAAACAGTAATTTCTCCGCATTGCAAGGTGCAATTCTGAAATTTTTTGCTTTTTCCTGCTCCTCTTAGCATGATAAAGAAGATTCAAAGAGAGTGAGATGCCAGCTCCTTTCATTCAGTCAGTAGCTTCAATCATTTCTGGACGTTTTTCAATGGCAAAAATCAATGAATATTGTAAATGCACAAACTGTAATTTCTCCGCATTGCAAGGTGCAATTCTGAAATTTTTTGCTTTTTCCTGCTCCACTTAGCATGATAAAGAAGATTCAAAGAGAGTGAGATGCCAGCTCCTTTCATTCAGTCAGTAGCTTCAATCATTTCTGGACGTTTTTCAATGGCAAAAATCAATGAATATTGTAAATGCACAAACAGTAATTTCTCCGCATTGCAAGTTGCAATTCTGAAATTTTTTGCTTTTTCCTGCTCCTCTTAGCATGATAAAGAAGATTCAAAGAGAGTGAGATGCCAGCTCCTTTCATTCAGTCAGTACCTTCAATCATTTCTGGACGTTTTTCAATGGCAAAAATCAATGAATATTGTAAATGCACAAACAGTAATTTCTCCGCATTGCAAGGTGCAATTCTGAAATTTTTTGCTTTTTCCTGCTCCTCTTAGCATGATAAAGAAGATTCAAAGAGAGTGAGATGCCAGCTCCTTTCATTCAGTCAGTAGCTACAATCATTTCTGGACGTTTTTCAATGGCAAAAATCAATGAATATTGTAAATGCACAAACAGTAATTTCTCCGCATTGCAAGGTGCAATTCTGAAATTTTTTGCTTTTTCCTGCTCCTCTTAGCATGATAAAGAAGATTCAAAGAGAGTGAGGTGCCAGCTCCTTTCATTCAGTCAGGAGCTTCAAACATTTCTGGTATATGAATAACATGTTTTTCAATGGCAAAAATCAATGAATATTGTAAATGCACAAACAGTAAATTCTCCGCATTGCAAGGTGCAATTCTGAAATTTTTTGCTTTTTCCTGCTCCTCTTAGCATGATAAAGAAGATTCAAAGAGAGTGAGATGCCAGCTCCTTTCATTCAGTCAGTAGCTTCAATCATTTCTGGACGTTTTTCAATGGCAAAAATCAATGAATATTGTAAATGCACAAACAGTAATTTCTCCGCATTGCAAGGTGCAATTCTGAAATGTTTTGCTTTTTCCTGCTCCTCTTAGCATGATAAAGAAGATTCAAAGAGAGTGAGGTGCCAGCTCCTTTCATTCAGTCAGGAGCTTCAAACATTTCTGGTATATGAATAACATGTTTTTCAATGGCAAAAATCAATGAATATTGTAAATGCACAAACAGTAAATTCTCCGCATTGCAAGGTGCAATTCTGAAATTTTTTGCTTTTTCCTGCTCCTCTTAGCATGATAAAGAAGATTCAAAGAGAGTGAGATGCCAGCTCCTTTCATTCAGTCAGTAGCTTCAATCATTTCTGGACGTTTTTCAATGGCAAAAATCAATGAATATTGTAAATGCACAAACAGTAATTTCTCCGCATTGCAAGGTGCAATTCTGAAATTTTTTGCTTTTTCCTGCTCCTCTTAGCATGATAAAGAAGATTCAAAGAGAGTGAGATGCCAGCTCCTTTCATTCAGTCAGTAGCTTCAAACATTTCTGGTATATGAATAACATGATGTTTTTCAATGGCAAAAATCAATGAATATTGTAAATGCACAAACAGTAATTTCTCCGCATTGCAAGGTGCAATTCAGAAATTTTTTGCTTTTTCCTGCTCCTCTTAGCATGATAAAGAAGATTCAAAGAGAGTGAGATGCCAGCTCCTTTCATTCAGTCAGTAGCTTCAATCATTTCTGGACGTTTTTCAATGGCAAAAATCAACGAATATTGTAAATGCACAAACAGTAATTTCTCCGCATTGCAAGGTGCAATTCTGAAATTTTTTGCTTTTTCCTGCTCCTCTTAGCATGATAAAGAAGATTCAAAGAGAGTGAGATGCCAGCTCCTTTCATTCAGTCAGTAGCTTCAATCATTTCTGGACGTTTTTCAATGGCAAAAATCAATGAATATTGTAAATGCACAAACAGTAAATTCTCCGCATTGCAAGGTGCAATTCTGAAATTTTTTGCTTTTTCCTGCTCCTCTTAGCATGATAAAGAAGATTCAAAGAGAGTGAGATGCCAGCTCCTTTCCTTCAGTCAGTAGCTTCAATCATTTCTGGTATATGAATAACATGATGTTTTTCAATGGCAAAAATCAATGAATTTTGTAAATGCACAAACAGTAATTTCTCCGCATTGCAAGGCGCAATTCTGAAATTTTTTGCTTTTTCCTGCTCCTCTTAGCATGATAAAGAAGATTCAAAGAGAGTGAGATGCCAGCTCCTTTCATTCAGTCAGTAGCTTCAATCATTTCTGGACATTTTTCAATGGCAAAAATCAATGAATATTGTAAATGCACAAACAGTAATTTCTCCGCATTGCAAGGTGCAATTCTGAAATTTTTTGCTTTTTCCTGCTCCTCTTAGCATGATAAAGAAGATTCAAAGAGAGTGAGATGCCAGCTCCTTTCATTCAGTCAGTAGCTTCAATCATTTCTGGACGTTTTTCAATGGCAAAAATCAATGAATATTGTAAATGCACAAACAGTAATTTCTCCGCATTGCAAGGTGCAATTCTGAAATTTTTTGCTTTTTCCTGCTCCTCTTAGCATGATAAAGAAGATTCAAAGAGAGTGAGGTGCCAGCTCCTTTCATTCAGTCAGGAGCTTCAAACATTTCTGGTATATGAATAACATGTTTTTCAATGGCAAAAATCAATGAATATTGTAAATGCACAAACAGTAAATTCTCCGCATTGCAAGGTGCAATTCTGAAATTTTTTGCTTTTTCCTGCTCCTCTTAGCATGATAAAGAAGATTCAAAGAGAGTGAGATGCCAGCTCCTTTCATTCAGTCAGTAGCTTCAATCATTTCTGGACGTTTTTCAATGGCAAAAATCAACGAATATTGTAAATGCACAAACAGTAATTTCTCCGCATTGCAAGGTGCAATTCTGAAATTTTTTGCTTTTTCCTGCTCCTCTTAGCATGATAAAGAAGATTCAAAGAGAGTGAGATGCCAGCTCCTTTCATTCAGTCAGTAGCTTCAATCATTTCTGGACGATTTTCAATGGCAAAAATCAATGAATATTGTAAATGCACAAACTGTAATTTCTCCGCATTGCAAGGTGCAATTCTGAAATTTTTTGCTTTTTCCTGCTCCACTTAGCATGATAAAGAAGATTCAAAGAGAGTGAGATGCCAGCTCCTTTCATTCAGTCAGTAGCTTCAATCATTTCTGGACGTTTTTCAATGGCAAAAATCAATGAATATTGTAAATGCACAAACAGTAATTTCTCCGCATTGCAAGTTGCAATTCTGAAATTTTTTGCTTTTTCCTGCTCCTCTTAGCATGATAAAGAAGATTCAAAGAGAGTGAGATGCCAGCTCCTTTCATTCAGTCAGTACCTTCAATCATTTCTGGACGTTTTTCAATGGCAAAAATCAATGAATATTGTAAATGCACAAACAGTAATTTCTCCGCATTGCAAGGTGCAATTCTGAAATTTTTTGCTTTTTCCTGCTCCTCTTAGCATGATAAAGAAGATTCAAAGAGAGTGAGATGCCAGCTCCTTTCATTCAGTCAGTAGCTTCAAACATTTCTGGTATATGAATAACATGATGTTTTTTAATGGCAAAAATCAATGAATATTGTAAATGCACAAACAGTAATTTCTCCGCATTGCAAGGTGCAAGTCTGAAATTTTTTGCTTTTTTCTGCTCCTCTTAGCATGATAAAGAAGATTCAAAGAGAGTGAGATGCCAGCTCCTTTCATTCAGTCAGTAGCTTCAAACATTTCTGGTATATGAATAACATGATGTTTTTCAATGGCAAAAATCAATGAATATTGTAAATGCACAAACAGTAATTTCTCCGCATTGCAAGGTGCAAGTCTGAAATTTTTTGCTTTTTCCTGCTCCTCTTAGCATGATAAAGAAGATTCAAAGAGAGTGAGATGCCAGCTACTTTCATTCAGTCAGTAGCTTCAATCATTTCTGGATGTTTTTCAATGGTAAAAATCAATGAATATTGTAAATGCACAAACAGTAATTTCTCCACATTGCAAGGTGCAATTCTGAAATTTTTTGCTTTTTCATGCTCCTCTTAGCATGATAAAGAAGATTCAAAGAGATTGAGATGCCAGCTCCTTTCATTCAGTCAGTAGCTTCAAACATTTCTGGTATATGAATAACATTATGTTTTTCAATGGCAAAAATTAATGAATATTGTAAATGCACAAACAGTAATTTCTCCGCATTGCAAGGTGCAATTCTGAAATTTTTTGCTTTTTCCTGCTCCTCTTAGCATGATAAAGAAGATTCAAAGAGAGTGAGATGCCAGCTCCTTTCATTCAGTCAGTAGCTTCAAACATTTCTGGTATATGAATAACATGATGTTTTTCAATGGCAAAAATCAATGAATATTGTAAATGCACAAACAGTAATTTCTCCGCATTGCAAGGTGCAAGTCTGAAATTTTTTGCTTTTTCCTGCTCCTCTTAGCATGATAAAGAAGATTCAAAGAGAGTGAGATGCCAGCTACTTTCATTCAGTCAGTAGCTTCAATCATTTCTGGACGTTTTTCAATGGTAAAAATCAATGAATATTGTAAATGCACAAACAGTAATTTCTCCACATTGCAAGGTGCAATTCTGAAATTTTTTGCTTTTTCCTGCTCCTCTTAGCATGATAAAGAAGATTCAAAGAGAGTGAGATGCCAGCTCCTTTCATTCAGTCAGTAGCTTCAAACATTTCTGGTATATGAATAACATGATGTTTTTCAATGGCAAAAATCAATGAATATTGTAAATGCACAAACAGTAATTTCTCCGCATTGCAAGGTGCAATTCTGAAATTTTTTGCTTTTTCCTGCTCCTCTTAGCATGATAAAGAAGATTCAAAGAGAGTGAGATGCCAGCTCCTTTCATTCAGTCAGTAGCTTCAATCATTTCTGGATGTTTTTCAATGGCAAAAATCAATGAATATTGTAAATGCACAAACAGTAATTTCTCCGCATTGCAAGGTGCAATTCTGAAATTTTTTGCTTTTTCCTGCTCCTCTTAGCATGATAAAGAAGATTCAAAGAGAGTGAGATGCCAGCTCCTTTCATTCAGTCAGTACCTTCAATCATTTCTGGACGTTTTTCAATGGCAAAAATCAATGAATATTGTAAATGCACAAACAGTAATTTCTCCGCATTGCAAGGTGCAATTCTGAAATTTTTTGCTTTTTCCCGCTCCTCTTAGCATGATAAAGAAGATTCAAAGAGATTGAGGTGCCAGCTCCTTTCATTCAGTCAGTAGCTTCAAACATTTCTGGTATATGAATAACATGTTTTTCAATGGCAAAAATCAATGAATATTGTAAATGCACAAACAGTAATTTCTCCGCATTGCAAGGTGCAATTCTGAAATTTTTTGCTTTTTCCTGCTCCTCTTAGCATGATAAAGAAGATTCAAAGAGAGTGAGATGCCAGCTCCTTTCATTCAGTCAGTAGCTTCAATCATTTCTGGACGTTTTTCAATGGCAAAAATCAATGAATATTGTAAATGCACAAACAGTAATTTCTCCGCATTGCAAGGTGCAATTCTGAAATTTTTTGCTTTTTCCTGCTCCTCTTAGCATGATAAAGAAGATTCAAAGAGAGTGAGATGCCAGCTCCTTTCATTCAGTCAGTAGCTTCAATCATTTCTGGACGTTTTTCAATGGCAAAAATCAATGAATATTGTAAATGCACAAACAGTAATTTCTCCGCATTGCAAGGTGCAATTCTGAAATTTTTTGCTTTTTCCTGCTCCTCTTAGCATGATAAAGAAGATTCAAAGAGAGTGAGATGCCAGCTCCTTTCATTCAGTCAGTAGCTTCAAACATTTCTGGTATATGAATAACATGATGTTTTTCAATGGCAAAAATCAATGAATATTGTAAATGCACAAACAGTAATTTCTCCGCATTGCAAGGTGCAAGTCTGAAATTTTTTGCTTTTTCCTGCTCCTCTTAGCATGATAAAGAAGATTCAAAGAGAGTGAGATGCCAGCTACTTTCATTCAGTCAGTAGCTTCAATCATTTCTGGACGTTTTTCAATGGTAAAAATCAATGAATATTGTAAATGCACAAACAGTAATTTCTCCTCATTGCAAGGTGCAATTCTAAAATTTTTTGCTTTTTCCTGCTCCTCTTAGCATGATAAAGAAGATTCAAAGAGAGTGAGATGCCAGCTCCTTTCATTCAGTCAGTAGCTTCAAACATTTCTGGTATATGAATAACATGATGTTTTTCAATGGCAAAAATCAATGAATATTGTAAATGCACAAACAGTAATTTCTCCGCATTGCAAGGTGCAATTCTGAAATTTTTTGCTTTTTCCTGCTCCTCTTAGCATGATTCAAAGAGAGTGAGATGCCAGCTCCTTTCATTCAGTCAGTAGCTTCAATCATTTCTGGACGTTTTTTAATGGCAAAAATCAATGAATATTGTAAATGCACAAACAGTAATTTCTCCGCATTGCAAGGTGCAATTCTGAAATTTTTTGCTTTTTCCTGCTCCTCTTAGCATGATAAAGAAGATTCAAAGAGAGTGAGATGTCAGCTCCTTTCATTCAGTCAGTAGCTTCAAACATTTCTGGTATATGAATAACATGATGTTTTTCAATGGCAAAAATCAATGAATATTGTAAATGCACAAACAGTAATTTCTCCGCATTGCAAGGTGCAATTCTGAAATTTTTTGCTTTTTCCTGCTCCTCTTAGCATGATAAAGAAGATTCAAAGAGAGTGAGATGCCAGCTCCTTTCATTCAGTCAGTAGCTTCAAACATTTCTGGTATATGAATAACATGATGTTTTTCAATGGCAAAAATCAATGAATATTGTAAATGCACAAACAGTAATTTCTCCGCATTGCAAGGTGCAAGTCTGAAATTTTTTGCTTTTTCCTGCTCCTCTTAGCATGATAAAGAAGATTCAAAGAGAGTGAGATGCCAGCTACTTTCATTCAGTCAGTAGCTTCAATCATTTCTGGACGTTTTTCAAAGGTAAAAATCAATGAATATTGTAAATGCACAAACAGTAATTTCTCCACATTGCAAGGTGCAATTCTGAAGTTTTTTGCTTTTTCCTGCTCCTCTTAGCATGATAAAGAAGATTCAAAGAGATTGAGATGCCAGCTCCTTTCATTCAGTCAGTAGCTTCAAACATTTCTGGTATATGAATAACATGATGTTTTTCAATGGAAAAAATCAATGAATATTGTAAATGCACAAACAGTAATTTCTCCGCATTGCAAGGTGCAATTCTGAAATTTTTTGCTTTTTCCTGCTCCTCTTAGCATGATAAAGAAGATTCAAAGAGAGTGAGATGCCAGCTCCTTTCATTCAGTCAGTAGCTTCAAACATTTCTGGTATATCAATAACATGATGTTTTTCAATGGCAAAAATCAATGAATATTGTAAATGCACAAACAGTAATTTCTCCGCATTGCAAGGTGCAAGTCTGAAATTTTTTGCTTTTTCCTGCTCCTCTTAGCATGATAAAGAAGATTCAAAGAGAGTGAGATGCCAGCTACTTTCATTCAGTCAGTAGCTTCAATCATTTCTGGACGTTTTTCAATGGTAAAAATCAATGAATATTGTAAATGCACAAACAGTAATTTCTCCACATTGCAAGGTGCAATTCTGAAATTTTTTGCTTTTTCCTGCTCCTCTTAGCATGATAAAGAAGATTCAAAGAGAGTGAGATGCCAGCTCCTTTCATTCAGTCAGTAGCTTCAAACATTTCTGGTATATGAATAACATGATGTTTTTCAATGGCAAAAATCAATGAATATTGTAAATGCACAAACAGTAATTTCTCCGCATTGCAAGGTGCAATTCTGAAATTTTTTGCTTTTTCCTGCTCCTCTTAGCATGATAAAGATTCAAAGAGAGTGAGATGCCAGCTCCTTTCATTCAGTCAGTAGCTTCAATCATTTCTGGACGTTTCTCAATGGCAAAAATCAATGAATATTGTAAATGCACAAACTGTAATTTCTCCGCATTGCAAGGTGCAATTCTGAAATTTTTTGCTTTTTCCTGCTCCTCTTAGCATGATAAAGAAGATTCAAAGAGAGTGAGATGCCAGCTCCTTTCATTCAGTCAGTAGCTTCAATCATTTCTGGACGTTTTTCAATGGCAAAAATCAATGAATTTTGTAAATGCACAAACAGTAATTTCTCCGCATTGCAAGGTGCAATTCTGAAATTTTTTGCTTTTTCCTGCTCCTCTTAGCATGATAAAGAAGATTCAAAGAGAGTGAGATGCCAGCTCCTTTCATTCAGTCAGTACCTTCAATCATTTCTGGACGTTTTTCAATGGCACAAATCAATGAATATTGTAAATGCACAAACAGTAATTTCTCCACATTGCAAGGTGCAATTCTGAAGTTTTTTGCTTTTTCCTGCTCCTCTTAGCATGATAAAGAAGATTCAAAGAGATTGAGATGCCAGCTCCTTTCATTCAGTCAGTAGCTTCAAACATTTCTGGTATATGAATAACATGATGTTTTTCAATGGAAAAAATCAATGAATATTGTAAATGCACAAACAGTAATTTCTCCGCATTGCAAGGTGCAATTCTGAAATTTTTTGCTTTTTCCTGCTCCTCTTAGCATGATAAAGAAGATTCAAAGAGAGTGAGATGCCAGCTCCTTTCATTCAGTCAGTAGCTTCAAACATTTCTGGTATATCAATAACATGATGTTTTTCAATGGCAAAAATCAATGAATATTGTAAATGCACAAACAGTAATTTCTCCGCATTGCAAGGTGCAAGTCTGAAATTTTTTGCTTTTTCCTGCTCCTCTTAGCATGATAAAGAAGATTCAAAGAGAGTGAGATGCCAGCTACTTTCATTCAGTCAGTAGCTTCAATCATTTCTGGACGTTTTTCAATGGTAAAAATCAATGAATATTGTAAATGCACAAACAGTAATTTCTCCACATTGCAAGGTGCAATTCTGAAATTTTTTGCTTTTTCCTGCTCCTCTTAGCATGATAAAGAAGATTCAAAGAGAGTGAGATGCCAGCTCCTTTCATTCAGTCAGTAGCTTCAAACATTTCTGGTATATGAATAACATGATGTTTTTCAATGGCAAAAATCAATGAATATTGTAAATGCACAAACAGTAATTTCTCCGCATTGCAAGGTGCAATTCTGAAATTTTTTGCTTTTTCCTGCTCCTCTTAGCATGATAAAGATTCAAAGAGAGTGAGATGCCAGCTCCTTTCATTCAGTCAGTAGCTTCAATCATTTCTGGACGTTTCTCAATGGCAAAAATCAATGAATATTGTAAATGCACAAACTGTAATTTCTCCGCATTGCAAGGTGCAATTCTGAAATTTTTTGCTTTTTCCTGCTCCTCTTAGCATGATAAAGAAGATTCAAAGAGAGTGAGATGCCAGCTCCTTTCATTCAGTCAGTAGCTTCAATCATTTCTGGACGTTTTTCAATGGCAAAAATCAATGAATTTTGTAAATGCACAAACAGTAATTTCTCCGCATTGCAAGGTGCAATTCTGAAATTTTTTGCTTTTTCCTGCTCCTCTTAGCATGATAAAGAAGATTCAAAGAGAGTGAGATGCCAGCTCCTTTCATTCAGTCAGTACCTTCAATCATTTCTGGACGTTTTTCAATGGCACAAATCAATGAATATTGTAAATGCACAAACAGTAATTTCTCCGCATTGCAAGGTGCAATTCTGAAATTTTTTGCTTTTTCCCGCTCCTCTTAGCATGATAAAGAAGATTCAAAGAGAGTGAGGTGCCAGCTCCTTTCATTCAGTCAGTAGCTTCAAACATTTCTGGTATATGAATAACATGTTTTTCAATGGCAAAAATCAATGAATATTGTAAATGCACAAACAGTAATTTCTCCGCATTGCAAGGTGCAATTCTGAAATTTTTTGCTTTTTCCTGCTCCTCTTAGCATGATAAAGAAGATTCAAAGAGAGTGAGATGCCAGCTCCTTTCATTCAGTCAGTAGCTTCAATCATTTCTGGACGTTTTTCAATGGCAAAAATCAATGAATATTGTAAATGCACAAATAGTAATTTCTCCGCATTGCAAGGTGCAATTCTGAAATTTTTTGCTTTTTCCTGCTCCTCTTAGCATGATAAAGAAGATTCAAAGAGAGTGAGATGCCAGCTCCTTTCATTCAGTCAGTAGCTTCAAACATTTCTGGCATATGAATAACATGATGTTTTTCAATGGCAAAAATCAATGAATATTGTAAATGCACAAACAGTAATTTCTCCGCATTGCAAGGTGCAAGTCTGAAATTTTTTGCTTTTTCCTGCTCGTCTTAGCATGATAAAGAAGATTCAAAGAGAGTGAGATGCCAGATACTTTCATTCAGTCAGTAGCTTCAATCATTTCTGGACGTTTTTCAATGGTAAAAATCAATGAATATTGTAAATGCACAAACAGTAATTTCTCCACATTGCAAGGTGCAATTCTGAAATTTTTTGCTTTTTCCTGCTCCTCTTAGCATGATAAAGAAGATTCAAAGAGAGTGAGGTGCCAGCTCCTTTCATTCAGTCAGTAGCTTCAAACATTTCTGGTATATGAATAACATGTTTTTCAATGGCAAAAATCAATGAATATTGTAAATGCACAAACAGTAATTTCTCCGCATTGCAAGGTGCAATTCTGAAATTTTTTGCTTTTTCCTGCTCCTCTTAGCATGATAAAGAAGATTCAAAGAGAGTGAGATGCCAGCTCCTTTCATTCAGTCAGTAGCTTCAATAATTTCTGGACGTTTTTCAATGGCAAAAATCAATGAATATTGTAAATGCACAAACAGTAATTTCTCCGCATTGCAAGGTGCAATTCTGAAATTTTTTGCTTTTTCCTGCTCCTCTTAGCATGATAAAGAAGATTCAAAGAGAGTGAGATGCCAGCTCCTTTCATTCAGTCAGTAGCTTCAATCATTTCAGGACGTTTTTCAATGGCAAAAATCAATGAATATTGTAAATGCACAAACAGTAATTTCTCCGCATTGCAAGGTGCAATTCTGAAATTTTTTGCTTTTTCCTGCTCCTCTTAGCATGATAAAGAAGATTCAAAGAGAGTGAGATGCCAGCTCCTTTCATTCAGTCAGTAGCTTCAATCATTTCTGGTATATGAATAACATGATGTTTTTCAATGGCAAAAATCAATGAATATTGTAAATGCACAAACAGTAATTTCTCCGCATTGCAAGGTGCAAGTCTGAAATTTTTTGCTTTTTCCTGCTCGTCTTAGCATGATAAAGAAGATTCAAAGAGAGTGAGATGCCAGCTACTTTCATTCAGTCAGTAGCTTCAATCATTTCTGGACGTTTTTCAATGGTAAAAATCAATGAATATTGTAAATGCACAAACAGTAATTTCTCCACATTGCAAGGTGCAATTCTGAAATTTTTTGCTTTTCCCTGCTCCTCTTAGCATGATAAAGAAGATTCAAAGAGAGTGAGATGCCAGCTCCTTTCATTCAGTCAGTAGCTTCAAACATTTCTGGTATATGAATAACATGATGTTTTTCAATGGCAAAAATCAATGAATATTGTAAATGCACAAACAGTAATTTCTCCGCATTGCAAGGTGCAATTCTGAAATTTTTTGCTTTTTCCTGCTCCTCTTAGCATGATAAAGAAGATTCAAAGAGAGTGAGATGCCAGCTCCTTTCATTCAGTCAGTAGCTTCAAACATTTCTGGTATATGAATAACATGATGTTTTTCAATGGCAAAAATCAATGAATATTGTAAATGCACAAACAGTAATTTCTCCGCATTGCAAGGTGCAATTCTGAAATTTTTTGCTTTTTCCTGCTCCTCTTAGCATGATAAAGAAGATTCAAAGAGAGTGAGATGCCAGCTCCTTTCATTCAGTCAGTAGCTTCAATCAATTCTGGACGTTTTTCAATGGCAAAAATCAATGAATATTGTAAATGCACAAACAGTAATTTCTCCGCATTGCAAGGTGCAATTCTGAAATTTTTTGCTTTTTCCTGCTCCTCTTAGCATGATAAAGAAGATTCAAAGAGCGTGAGATGTCAGCTCCTTTCATTCAGTCAGTAGCTTCAAACATTTCTGGTATATGAATAACATGATGTTTTTCAATGGCAAAAATCAATGAATATTGTAAATGCACAAACAGTAATTTTTCCGCATTGCAAGGTGCAATTCTGAAATTTTTTGCTTTTTCCTGCTCCTCTTAGCATGATAAAGAAGATTCAAAGAGAGTGAGATGCCAGCTCCTTTCATTCAGTCAGTAGCTTCAATCATTTCTGGACGTTTTTCAATGGCAAAAATCAATGAATATTGTAAATGCACAAACAGTAATTTCTCCGCATTGCAAGGTGCAATTCTGAAATTTTTTGCTTTTTCCTGCTCCTCTTAGCATGATAAAGAAGATTCAAAGAGAGTGAGATGCCAGCTCCTTTCGTTCAGTCAGTAGCTTCAATCATTTCTGGACGTTTTTCAATGGCAAAAATCATTGAATATTATAAATGCACAAACAGTAATTTCTCCGCATTGCAAGGTGCAATTCTGAAATTTTTTACTTTTTCCTGCTCCTCTTAGCATGATAAAGAAGATTCAAAGAGAGTGAGATGCCAGCTCCTTTCATTCAGTCAGTAGCTTCAATCATTTCTGGTATATGAATAACATGATGTTTTTCAATGGCAAAAATCAATGAATATTGTAAATGCACAAACAGTAATTTCTCCGCATTGCAAGGTGCAATTCTGAAATTTTTTGCTTTTTCCTGCTCCTCTTAGCATGATAAACAAGATTCAAAGAGAGTGAGATGCCAGCTCCTTTCATTCAGTCAGTAGCTTCAATCATTTCTGGACGTTTTTCAATGGCAAAAATCAATGAATATTGTAAATGCACAAACAGTAATTTCTCCGCATTGCAAGGTGCAATTCTGAAATTTTTTGCTTTTTCCTGCTCTTCTTAGCATGATAAAGAAGATTCAAAGAGAGTGAGATGCCAGCTCCTTTCATTCAGTCAGTAGCTTCAAACATTTCTGGTATATGAATAACATGATGTTTTTCAATGGCAAAAATCAATGAATATTGTAAATGCACAAACAGTAATTTCTCCGCATTGCAAGGTGCAATTCTGAAATTTTTTGCTTTTTCCTGCTCCTCTTAGCATGATAAAGAAGATTCAAAGAGAGTGAGATGCCAGCTCCTTTCATTCAGTCAGTAGCTTCAATCATTTCTGGACGTTTTTCAATGGCAAAAATCAATGAATATTGTAAATGCACAAACAGTAATTTCTCCGCATTGCAAGGTGCAATTCTGAAATGTTTTGCTTTTTCCTGCTCCTCTTAGCATGATAAAGAAGATTCAAAGAGAGTGAGATGCCAGCTCCTTTCATTCAGTCAGTAGCTTCAATCATTTCTGGACGTTTTTCAATGGCAAAAATCAATGAATATTGTAAATGCACAAACAGTAATTTCTCCGCATTGCAAGGTGCAATTCTGAAATTTTTTGCTTTTTCCTGCTCCTCTTAGCATGATAAAGAAGATTCAAAGAGAGTGAGATGCCAGCTCCTTTCATTCAGTCAGTAGCTTCAAACATTTCTGGTATATGAATAACATGATGTTTTTCAATGGCAAAAATCAATGAATATTGTAAATGCACAAACAGTAATTTCTCCGCATTGCAAGGTGCAATTCTGAAATTTTTTGCTTTTTCCTGCTCCTCTTAGCATGATAAAGAAGATTCAAAGAGAGTGAGATGCCAGCTCCTTTCATTCAGTCAGTAGCTTCAATCATTTCTGGACGTTTTTCAATGGCAAAAATCAATGAATATTGTAAATGCACAAACAGTAATTTCTCCGCATTGCAAGGTGCAATTCTGAAATTTTTTGCTTTTTCCTGCTCCTCTTAGCATGATAAAGAAGATTCAAAGAGCGTGAGATGTCAGCTCCTTTCATTCAGTCAGTAGCTTCAAACATTTCTGGTATATGAATAACATGATGTTTTTCAATGGCAAAAATCAATGAATATTGTAAATGCACAAACAGTAATTTCTCCGCATTGCAAGGTGCAATTATGAAATTTTTTGCTTTTTCCTGCTCCTCTTAGCATGATAAAGAAGATTCAAAGAGAGTGAGATGCCAGCTCCTTTCATTCAGTCAGTAGCTTCAATCATTTCTGGACGTTTTTCAATGGCAAAAATCAATGAATATTGTAAATGCACAAACAGTAATTTCTCCGCATTGCAAGGTGCAATTCTGAAATTTTTTGCTTTTTCCTGCTCCTCTTAGCATGATAAAGAAGATTCAAAGAGAGTGAGATGCCAGCTCCTTTCATTCAGTCAGTAGCTTCAAACATTTCTGGTATATGAATAACATGATGTTTTTCAATGGCAAAAATCAATGAATATTGTAAATGCACAAACAGTAATTTCTCCGCATTGCAAGGTGCAATTCTGAAATGTTTTGCTTTTTCCTGCTCCTCTTAGCATGATAAAGAAGATTCAAAGAGAGTGAGATGCCAGCTCCTTTCATTCAGTCAGTAGCTTCAATCATTTCTGGACGTTTTTCAATGGCAAAAATCAATGAATATTGTAAATGCACAAACAGTAATTTCTCCGCATTGCAAGGTGCAATTCTGAAATGTTTTGCTTTTTCCTGCTCCTCTTAGCATGATAAAGAAGATTCAAAGAGCGTGAGATGTCAGCTCCTTTCATTCAGTCAGTAGCTTCAAACATTTCTGGTATATGAATAACATGATGTTTTTCAAAGGCAAAAATCAATGAATATTGTAAATGCACAAACAGTAATTTCTCCGCATTGCAAGGTGCAATTCTGAAATTTTTTGCTTTTTCCTGCTCCTCTTAGCATGATAAAGAAGATTCAAAGAGAGTGAGATGCCAGCTCCTTTCATTCAGTCAGTAGCTTCAATCATTTCTGGACGTTTTTCAATGGCAAAAATCAATGAATATTGTAAATGCACAAACAGTAATTTCTCCGCATTGCAAGGTGCAATTCTGAAATTTTTTGCTTTTTCCTGCTCCTCTTAGCATGATAAAGAAGATTCAAAGAGAGTGAGATGCCAGCTCCTTTCGTTCAGTCAGTAGCTTCAATCATTTCTGGACGTTTTTCAATGGCAAAAATCATTGAATATTATAAATGCACAAACAGTAATTTCTCCGCATTGCAAGGTGCAATTCTGAAATTTTTTACTTTTTCCTGCTCCTCTTAGCATGATAAAGAAGATTCAAAGAGAGTGAGATGCCAGCTCCTTTCATTCAGTCAGTAGCTTCAATCATTTCTGGTATATGAATAACATGATGTTTTTCAATGGCAAAAATCAATGAATATTGTAAATGCACAAACAGTAATTTCTCCGCATTGCAAGGTGCAATTCTGAAATTTTTTGCTTTTTCCTGCTCCTCTTAGCATGATAAACAAGATTCAAAGAGAGTGAGATGCCAGCTCCTTTCATTCAGTCAGTAGCTTCAATCATTTCTGGACGTTTTTCAATGGCAAAAATCAATGAATATTGTAAATGCACAAACAGTAATTTCTCCGCATTGCAAGGTGCAATTCTGAAATTTTTTGCTTTTTCCTGCTCCTCTTAGCATGATAAAGAAGATTCAAAGAGAGTGAGATGCCAGCTCCTTTCATTCAGTCAGTAGCTTCAAACATTTCTGGTATATGAATAACATGATGTTTTTCAATGGCAAAAATCAATGAATATTGTAAATGCACAAACAGTAATTTCTCCGCATTGCAAGGTGCAATTCTGAAATTTTTTGCTTTTTCCTGCTCCTCTTAGCATGATAAAGAAGATTCAAATAGAGTGAGATGCCAGCTCCTTTCATTCAGTCAGTAGCTTCAATCATTTCTGGACGTTTTTCAATGGCAAAAATCAATGAATATTGTAAATGCACAAACAGTAATTTCTCCGCATTGCAAGGTGCAATTCTGAAATTTTTTGCTTTTTCCTGCTCCTCTTAGCATGATAAAGAAGATTCAAAGAGAGTGAGATGCCAGCTCCTTTCATTCAGTCAGTAGCTTCAAACATTTCTGGCATATGAATAACATGATGTTTTTCAATGGCAAAAATCAATGAATATTGTAAATGCACAAACAGTAATTTCTCCGCATTGCAAGGTGCAAGTCTGAAATTTTTTGCTTTTTCCTGCTCCTCTTAGTATGATAAAGAAGATTCAAAGAGAGTGAGATGCCAGCTACTTTCATTCAGTCAGTAGCTTCAATCATTTCTGGACGTTTTTCAATGGTAAAAATCAATGAATATTGTAAATGCACAAACAGTAATTTCTCCACATTGCAAGGTGCAATTCTGAAATTTTTTGCTTTTTCCTGCTCCTCTTAGCATGATAAAGAAGATTCAAAGAGAGTGAGATGCCAGCTCCTTTCATTCAGTCAGTAGCTTCAAACATTTCTGGTATATGAATAACATGATGTTTTTCAATGGCAAAAATCAATGAATATTGTAAATGCACAAACAGTAATTTCTCCGCATTGCAAGGTGCAATTCTGAAATTTTTTGCTTTTTCCTGCTCCTCTTAGCATGATAAAGAAGATTCAAAGAGAGTGAGATGCCAGCTCCTTTCATTCAGTCAGTAGCTTCAAACATTTCTGGTATATGAATAACATGATGTTTTTCAATGGCAAAAATCAATGAATATTGTAAATGCACAAACAGTAATTTCTCCGCATTGCAAGGTGCAATTCTGAAATTTTTTGCTTTTTCCTGCTCCTCTTAGCATGATAAAGAAGATTCAAAGAGAGTGAGATGCCAGCTCCTTTCATTCAGTCAGTAGCTTCAATCATTTCTGGACGTTTTTCAATGGCAAAAATCAATGAATATTGTAAATGCACAAACAGTAATTTCTCCGCATTGCAAGGTGCAATTCTGAAATTTTTTGCTTTTTCCTGCTCCTCTTAGCATGATAAAGAAGATTCAAAGAGAGTGAGATGTCAGCTCCTTTCATTCAGTCAGTAGCTTCAAACATTTCTGGTATATGAATAACATGATGTTTTTCAATGGCAAAAATCAATGAATATTGTAAATGCACAAACAGTAATTTCTCCTCATTGCAAGGTGCAATTCTGAAATTTTTTGCTTTTTCCTGCTCCTCTTAGCATGATAAAGAAGATTCAAAGAGAGTGAGATGCCAGCTCCTTTCATTCAGTCAGTAGCTTCAATCATTTCTGGACGTTTTTCAATGGCAAAAATCAATGAATATTGTAAATGCACAAACAGTAATTTCTCCGCATTGCAAGGTGCAATTCTGAAATTTTTTGCTTTTTCCTGCTCCTCTTAGCATGATAAAGAAGATTCAAAGAGAGTGAGATGCCAGATCCTTTCGTTCAGTCAGTAGCTTCAATCATTTCTGGACGTTTTTCAATGGCAAAAATCAATGAATATTGTAATGCACACACAGTAATTTCTCCGCATTGCAAGGTGCAATTCTGAAATTTTTTGCTTTTTCCTGCTCCTCTTAGCATGATAAACAAGATTCAAAGAGAGTGAGATGCCAGCTCCTTTCATTCAGTCAGTAGCTTCAATCATTTCTGGACGTTTTTCAATGGCAAAAATCAATGAATATTGTAAATGCACAAACAGTAATTTCTCCGCATTGCAAGGTGCAATTCTGAAATTTTTTGCTTTTTCCTGCTCCTCTTAGCATGATAAAGCTACTGACTGAATGAAAGGAGCTGGCATCTCACTCTCTTTGAATCTTCTTTATCATGCTAGGATTAGCAGGAAAAAGCAAAAAATTTCAGAATTGCACCTTGCAATGTGGAGATATTACTGTTTGTGCATTTACAATATTCATTGATTTTTGCCATTGAAAAGCGTCCAGAAATGTTTGAAGCTACTGACTGAATGAAAGGAGCTGGCATCTCACTCTCTTTGAATCTTCTTTATCATGCTAGGATTAGCAGGAAAAAGCAAAAAATTTCAGAATTGCACCTTGCAATGTGGAGATATTACTGTTTGTGCATTTACAATATTCATTGATTTTTGTCATTGAAAAGCGTCCAGAAATGTTTGAAGCTACTGACTGAATGAAAGGAGCTGGCATCTCACTCTCTTTGAATCTTCTTTATCATGCTAGGATTAGCAGGAAAAAGCAAAAAATTTCAGAATTGCACCTTGCAATGTGGAGATATTACTGTTAGTGCATTTACAATATTCATTGATTTTTGCCATTGAAAAACATCATGTTATTCATATACCAGAAATGTTTGAAGCTACTGACTGAATGAAAGGAGCTTGCATCTCACTCTCTTTGAATCTTCTTTATCATGCTAGGATTAGCAGGAAAAAGCAAAAAATTTCAGAATTGCACCTTGCAATGTGGAGATATTACTGTTTGTGCATTTACAATATTCATTGATTTTTGCCATTGAAAAACGTCCAGAAATGTTTGAAGCTACTGACTGAATGAAAGGAGCTGGCATCTCACTCTCTTTGAATCTTCTTTATCATGCTAGGATTAGCAGGAAAAAGCAAAAAATTTCAGAATTGCACCTTGCAATGTGGAGATATTACTGTTTGTGCATTTACAATATTCATTGATTTTTGCCATTGAAAAACGTCCAGAAATGTTTGAAGCTACTGACTGAATGAAAGGAGCTGGCATCTCACTCTCTTTGAATCTTCTTTATCATGCTAGGATTAGCAGGAAAAAGCAAAAAATTTCAGAATTGCACCCTGCAATGTGGAGATATTACTGTTTGTGCATTTACAATATTCATTGATTTTTGCCATTGAAAAGCATCCAGAAATGTTTGAAGCTACTGACTGAATGAAAGGAGCTGGCATCTCACTCTCTTTGAATCTTCTTTATCATGCTAGGATTAGCAGGAAAAAGCAAAAAAATTCAGAATTGCACCTGCAATGTGGAGATATTACTGTTAGTGCATTTACAATATTCATTGATTTTTGCCATTGAAAAACATCATGTTATTCATATACCAGAAATGTTTGAAGCTACTGACTGATTGAAAGGAGCTGGCATCTCACTCTCTTTGAATCTTCTTTATCATGCTAGGATTAGCAGGAAAAAGCAAAAAATTTCAGAATTGCACCTTGCAATGTGGAGATATTATTGTTTGTGCATTTACAATATTCATTGATTTTAGCCATTGAAAAACGTCCAGAAATGTTTGAAGCTACTGACTGAATGAAAGGAGCTGGCATCTCACTCTCTTTGAATCTTCTTTATCATGCTAGGATTAGCAGGAAAAAGCAAAACATTTCAGAATTGCACCTTGCAATGTGGAGTTATTACTGTTTGTGCATTTACAATATTCATTGATTTTTGCCATTGAAAAACGTCCAGAAATGTTTGAAGCTACTGACTGAATGAAAGGAGCTGGCATCTCACTCTCTTTGAATCTTCTTTATCATGCTAGGATTAGCAGGAAAAAGCAAAAAATTTCAGAATTGCACCTTGCAATTTGGAGATATTACTGTTTGTGCATTTACAATATTCATTGATTTTTGCCATTGAAAAACATCATGTTATTCATATACCAGAAATGTTTGAAGCTACTGACTGAATGAAAGGAGCTGGCATCTCACTCTCTTTGAATCTTCTTTATCATGCTAGGATTAGCAGGAAAAAGCAAAAAATTTCAGAATTGCACCTTGCAATGTGGAGATATTACTGTTTGTGCATTTACAATATTCATTGATTTTTGCCATTGAAAAACGTCCAGAAATGTTTGAAGCTACTGACTGAATGAAAGGAGCTGGCATCTCACTCTCTTTGAATCTTCTTTATCATGCTAGGATTAGCAGGAAAAAGCAAAAAATTTCAGAATTGCACCTTGCAATGTGGAGATATTACTGTTTGTGCATTTACAATATTCATTGATTTTTGCCATTGAAAAACATCATGTTATTCATATACCAGAAATGTTTGAATCTACTGACTGAATGAAAGGAGCTGGCATCTCACTCTCTTTGAATCTTCTTTATCATGCTAGGATTAGCAGGAAAAAGCAAAAAATTTCAGAATTGCACCCTGCAATGTGGAGATATTACTGTTTGTGCATTTACAATATTCATTGATTTTTGCCATTGAAAAGCATCCAGAAATGTTTGAAGCTACTGACTGAATGAAAGGAGCTGGCATCTCACTCTCTTGGAATCTTCTTTATCATGCTAGGATTAGCAGGAAAAAGCAAAAAATTTCAGAATTGCACCCTGCAATGTGGAGATATTACTGTTTGTGCATTTACAATATTCATTGATTTTTGCCATTGAAAAGCATCCAGAAATGTTTGAAGCTACTGACTGAATGAAAGGAGCTGGCATCTCACTCTCTTTGAATCTTCTTTATCATGCTAGGATTAGCAGGAAAAAGCAAAAAATTTCAGAATTGCACCTTGCAATGTGGAGATATTACTGTTTGTGCATTTGCAATATTCATTGATTTTTGCCATTGAAAAACGTCCAGAAATGTTTGAAGCTACTGACTGAATGAAAGGAGCTGGCATCTCACTCTTTGAATCTTCTTTATCATGCTAGGATTAGCAGGAAAAAGCAAAAAAATTCAGAATTGCACCTTGCAATGTGGAGATATTACTGTTAGTGCATTTACAATATTCATTGATTTTTGCCATTGAAAAACATCATGTTATTCATATACCAGAAATGTTTGAAGCTACTGACTGAATGAAAGGAGCTGGCATCTCACTCTCTTTGAATCTTCTTTATCATGCTAGGATTAGCAGGAAAAAGCAAAAAATTTCAGAATTGCACCTTGCAATGTGGAGATATTATTGTTTGTGCATTTACAATATTCATTGATTTTTGCCATTGAAAAACGTCCAGAAATGTTTGAAGCTACTGACTGAATGAAAGGAGCTGGCATCTCACTCTCTTTGAATCTTCTTTATCATGCTAGGATTAGCAGGAAAAAGCAAAAAATTTCAGAATTGCACCTTGCAATGTGGAGTTATTACTGTTTGTGCATTTACAATATTCATTGATTTTTGCCATTGAAAAACGTCCAGAAATGTTTGAAGCTACTGACTGAATGAAAGGAGCTGGCATCTCACTCTCTTTGAATCTTCTTTATCATGCTAGGATTAGCAGGAAAAAGCAAAAAATTTCAGAATTGCACCTTGCAATGTGGAGATATTACCGTTTGTGCATTTACAATATTCATTGATTTTTGCCATTGAAAAACATCATGTTATTCATATACCAGAAATGTTTGAAGCTACTGACTGAATGAAAGGAGCTGGCATCTCACTCTCTTTGAATCTTCTTTATCATGCTAGGATTAGCAGGAAAAAGCAAAAAATTTCAGAATTGCACCTTGCAATGTGGAGATATTACTGTTTGTGCATTTACAATATTCATTGATTTTTGCCATTGAAAAACGTCCAGAAATGTTTGAAGCTACTGACTGAATGAAAGGAGCTGGCATCTCACTCTCTTTGAATCTTCTTTATCATGCTAGGATTAGCAGGAAAAAGCAAAAAATTTCAGAATTGCACCTTGCAATGTGGAGATATTACTGTTTGTGCATTTACAATATTCATTGATTTTTGCCATTGAAAAACGTCCAGAAATGTTTGAAGCTACTGACTGAATGAAAGGAGCTGGCATCTTACTCTCTTTGAATCTTCTTTATCATGCTAGGATTAGCAGGAAAAAGCAAAAAATTTCAGAATTGCACCTTGCAATGTGGAGTTATTACTATTTGTGCATTTACAATATTCATTGATTTTTGCCATTGAAAAACGTCCAGAAATGTTTGAAGCTACTGACTGAATGAAAGTAGCTGGCATCTCACTCTCTTTGAATCTTCTTTATCATGCTAGGATTAGCAGGAAAAAGCAAAAAATTTCAGAATTGCACCTTGCAATGTGGAGATATTACTGTTTGTGCATTTACAATATTCATTGATTTTTGCCATTGAAAAACATCATGTTATTCATATACCAGAAATGTTTGAATCTACTGACTGAATGAAAGGAGCTGGCATCTCACTCTCTTTGAATCTTCTTTATCATGCTAGGATTAGCAGGAAAAAGCAAAAAATTTCAGAATTGCACCCTGCAATGTGGAGATATTTCTGTTTGTGCATTTACAATATTCATTGATTTTTGCCATTGAAAAGCATCCAGAAATGTTTGAAGCTACTGACTGAATGAAAGGAGCTGGCATCTCACTCTCTTTGAATCTTCTTTATCATGCTAGGATTAGCAGGAAAAAGCAAAAAATTTCAGAATTGCACCTTGCAATGTGGAGATATTACTGTTTGTGCATTTACAATATTCATTGATTTTTGCCATTGAAAAACGTCCAGAAATGTTTGAAGCTACTGACTGAATGAAAGGAGCTGGCATCTCACTCTTTGAATCTTCTTTATCATGCTAGGATTAGCAGGAAAAAGCAAAAAAATTCAGAATTGCACCTTGCAATGTGGAGATATTACTGTTAGTGCATTTACAATATTCATTGATTTTTGCCATTGAAAAACATGTTTTTCATACACCAGAAATGTTTGAAGCTACTGACTGAATGAAAAGAGCTGGCATCTCACTCTCTTTGAATCTTCTTTATCATGCTAGGATTAGCAGGAAAAAGCAAAAAATTTCAGAATTGCACCTTGCAATGTGGAGATATTACTGTTTGTGCATTTACAATATTCATTGATTTTTGCCCTTGAAAAACATGTTTTTCATATACCAGAAATGTTTGAAGCTACTGACTGAATGAAAGGAACTGGCATCTCACTCTCTTTGAATCTTCTTTATCATGCTAGGATTAACAGGAAAAAGCAAAAAATTTCAGAATTGCACCTTGCAATGTGGAGATATTACTGTTTGTGCATTTACAATATTCATTGATTTTTGCCATTGAAAAACGTCCAGAAATGTTTGAAGCTACTGACTGAATGAAAGGAGCTGGCATCTCACTCTCTTTGAATCTTCTTTATCATGCTAGGATTAGCAGGAAAAAGCAAAAAATTTCAGAATTGCACCTTGCAATGTGGAGATATTACTGTTTGTGCATTTACAATATTCATTGATTTTTGCCATTGAAAAACGTCCAGAAATGTTTGAAGCTACTGACTGAATGAAAGGAGCTGGCATCTTACTCTCTTTGAATCTTCTTTATCATGCTAGGATTAGCAGGAAAAAGCAAAAAATTTCAGAATTGCACCTTGCAATGTGGAGTTATTACTGTTTGTGCATTTACAATATTCATTGATTTTTGCCATTGAAAAACGTCCAGAAATGTTTGAAGCTACTGACTGAATGAAAGTAGCTGGCATCTCACTCTCTTTGAATCTTCTTTATCATGCTAGGATTAGCAGGAAAAAGCAAAAAATTTCAGAATTGCACCTTGCAATGTGGAGATATTACTGTTTGTGCATTTACAATATTCATTGATTTTTGCCATTGAAAAACATCATGTTATTCATATACCAGAAATGTTTGAATCTACTGACTGAATGAAAGGAGCTGGCATCTCACTCTCTTTGAATCTTCTTTATCATGCTAGGATTAGCAGGAAAAATCAAAAAATTTCAGAATTGCACCCTGCAATGTGGAGATATTTCTGTTTGTGCATTTACAATATTCATTGATTTTTGCCATTGAAAAGCATCCAGAAATGTTTGAAGCTACTGACTGAATGAAAGGAGCTGGCATCTCACTCTCTTTGAATCTTCTTTATCATGCTAGGATTAGCAGGAAAAAGCAAAAAATTTCAGAATTGCACCTTGCAATGTGGAGATATTACTGTTTGTGCATTTACAATATTCATTGATTTTTGCCATTGAAAAACGTCCAGAAATGTTTGAAGCTACTGACTGAATGAAAGGAGCTGGCATCTCACTCTTTGAATCTTCTTTATCATGCTAGGATTAGCAGGAAAAAGCAAAAAAATTCAGAATTGCACCTTGCAATGTGGAGATATTACTGTTAGTGCATTTACTATATTCATTGATTTTTGCCATTGAAAAACATGTTTTTCATACACCAGAAATGTTTGAAGCTACTGACTGAATGAAAGGAGCTGGCATCTCACTCTCTTTGAATCTTCTTTATCATGCTAGGATTAGCAGGAAAAAGCAAAAAATTTCAGAATTGCACCTTGCAATGTGGAGATATTACTGTTTGTGCATTTACAATATTCATTGATTTTTGCCCTTGAAAAACATGTTTTTCATATACCAGAATTGTTTGAAGCTACTGACTGAATGAAAGGAACTGGCATCTCACTCTCTTTGAATCTTCTTTATCATGCTAGGATTAACAGGAAAAAGCAAAAAATTTCAGAATTGCACCTTGCAATGTGGAGATATTACTGTTTGTGCATTTACAATATTCATTGATTTTTGCCATTGAAAAACGTCCAGAAATGTTTGAAGCTACTGACTGAATGAAAGGAGCTGGCATCTCACTCTCTTTGAATCTTCTTTATCATGCTAGGATTAGCAGGAAAAAGCAAAAAATTTCAGAATTGCACCTTGCAATGTGGAGATATTACTGTTTGTGCATTTACAATATTCATTGATTTTTGCCATTGAAAAACATGTTTTTCATATACCAGAAATGTTTGAAGCTACTGACTGAATGAAAGGAGCTGGCATCTCACTCTCTTTGAATCTTCTTTATCATGCTAGGATTAACAGGAAAAAGCAAAAAATTTCAGAATTGCACCTTGCAATGTGGAGATATTACTGTTTGTGCATTTACAATATTCATTGATTTTTGCCATTGAAAAACGTCCAGAAATGTTTGAAGCTACTGACTGAATGAAAGGAGCTGGCATCTCACTCTCTTTGAATCTTCTTTATCATGCTAGGATTAGCAGGAAAAAGCAAAAAATTTCAGAATTGCACCTTGCAATGTGGAGATATTACTGTTTGTGCATTTACAATATTCATTGATTTTTGCCATTGAAAAACATGTTTTTCATATACCAGAAATGTTTGAAGCTACTGACTGAATGAAAGGAGCTGGCATCTCACTCTCTTTGAATCTTCTTTATCATGCTAGGATTAGCAGGAAAAAGCAAAAAATTTCAGAATTGCACCTTGCAATGTGGAGATATTACTGTTTGTGCATTTACAATATTCATTGATTTTTGCCATTGAAAAACATGTTTTTCATATACCAGAAATGTTTGAAGCTACTGACTGAATGAAAGGAGCTGGCATCTCACTCTCTTTGAATCTTCTTTATCATGCTAGGATTAACAGGAAAAAGCAAAAAATTTCAGAATTGCACCTTGCAATGTGGAGATATTACTGTTTGTGCATTTACAATATTCATTGATTTTTGCCATTGAAAAACATGTTTTTCATATACCAGAAATGTTTGAAGCTACTGACTGAATGAAAGGAGCTGGCATCTCACTCTCTTTGAATCTTCTTTATCATGCTAGGATTAACAGGAAAAAGCAAAAAATTTCAGAATTGCACCTTGCAATGTGGAGATATTACTGTTTGTGCATTTACAATATTCATTGATTTTTGCCATTGAAAAACATGTTTTTCATATACCAGAAATGTTTGAAGCTACTGACTGAATGAAAGGAGCTGGCATCTCACTCTCTTTGAATCTTCTTTATCATGCTAGGATTAGCAGGAAAAAGCAAAAAATTTCAGAATTGCACCTTGCAATGTGGAGATATTACTGTTTGTGCATTTACAATATTCATTGATTTTTGCCATTGAAAAACGTCCAGAAATGTTTGAAGCTACTGACTGAATGAAAGGAGCTGGCATCTCACTCTCTTTGAATCTTCTTTATCATGCTAGGATTAGCAGGAAAAAGCAAAAAATTTCAGAATTGCACCTTGCAATGTGGAGATATTACTGTTTGTGCATTTACAATATTCATTGATTTTTGCCATTGAAAAACATGTTTTTCATATACCAGAAATGTTTGAAGCTACTGACTGAATGAAAGGAGCTGGCATCTCACTCTCTTTGAATCTTCTTTATCATGCTAGGATTAGCAGGAAAAAGCAAAAAATTTCAGAATTGCACCTTGCAATGTGGAGATATTACTGTTTGTGCATTTACAATATTCATTGATTTTTGCCATTGAAAAACATGTTTTTCATATACCAGAAATGTTTGAAGATACTGACTGAATGAAAGGAGCTGGCATCTCACTCTCTTTGAATCTTCTTTATCATGCTAGGATTAACAGGAAAAAGCAAAAAATTTCAGAATTGCACCTTGCAATGTGGAGATATTACTGTTTGTGCATTTACAATATTCATTGATTTTTGCCATTGAAAAACATGTTTTTCATATACCAGAAATGTTTGAAGCTACTGACTGAATGAAAGGAGCTGGCATCTCACTCTCTTTGAATCTTCTTTATCATGCTAGGATTAACAGGAAAAAGCAAAAAATTTCAGAATTGCACCTTGCAATGTGGAGATATTACTGTTTGTGCATTTACAATATTCATTGATTTTTGCCATTGAAAAACATGTTTTTCATATACCAGAAATGTTTGAAGCTACTGACTGAATGAAAGGAGCTGGCATCTCACTCTCTTTGAATCTTCTTTATCATGCTAGGATTAGCAGGAAAAAGCAAAAAATTTCAGAATTGCACCTTGCAATGTGGAGATATTACTGTTTGTGCATTTACAATATTCATTGATTTTTGCCATTGAAAAACGTCCAGAAATGTTTGAAGCTACTGACTGAATGAAAGGAGCTGGCATCTCACTCTCTTTGAATCTTCTTTATCATGCTAGGATTAGCAGGAAAAAGCAAAAAATTTCAGAATTGCACCTTGCAATGTGGAGATATTACTGTTTGTGCATTTACAATATTCATTGATTTTTGCCATTGAAAAACATGTTTTTCATATACCAGAAATGTTTGAAGCTACTGACTGAATGAAAGGAGCTGGCATCTCACTCTCTTTGAATCTTCTTTATCATGCTAGGATTAGCAGGAAAAAGCAAAAAATTTCAGAATTGCACCTTGCAATGTGGAGATATTACTGTTTGTGCATTTACAATATTCATTGATTTTTGCCATTGAAAAACATGTTTTTCATATACCAGAAATGTTTGAAGATACTGACTGAATGAAAGGAGCTGGCATCTCACTCTCTTTGAATCTTCTTTATCATGCTAGGATTAACAGGAAAAAGCAAAAAATTTCAGAATTGCACCTTGCAATGTGGAGATATTACTGTTTGTGCATTTACAATATTCATTGATTTTTGCCATTGAAAAACATGTTTTTCATATACCAGAAATGTTTGAAGCTACTGACTGAATGAAAGGAGCTGGCATCTCACTCTCTTTGAATCTTCTTTATCATGCTAGGATTAACAGGAAAAAGCAAAAAATTTCAGAATTGCACCTTGCAATGTGGAGATATTACTGTTTGTGCATTTACAATATTCATTGATTTTTGCCATTGAAAAACATGTTTTTCATATACCAGAAATGTTTGAAGCTACTGACTGAATGAAAGGAGCTGGCATCTCACTCTCTTTGAATCTTCTTTATCATGCTAGGATTAGCAGGAAAAAGCAAAAAATTTCAGAATTGCACCTTGCAATGTGGAGATATTACTGTTTGTGCATTTACAATATTCATTGATTTTTGCCATTGAAAAACATGTTTTTCATATACCAGAAATGTTTGAAGCTACTGACTGAATGAAAGGAGCTGGCATCTCACTCTCTTTGAATCTTCTTTATCATGCTAGGATTAACAGGAAAAAGCAAAAAATTTCAGAATTGCACCTTGCAATGTGGAGATATTACTGTTTGTGCATTTACAATATTCATTGATTTTTGCCATTGAAAAACATGTTTTTCATATACCAGAAATGTTTGAAGCTACTGACTGAATGAAAGGAGCTGGCATCTCACTCTCTTTGAATCTTCTTTATCATGCTAGGATTAACAGGAAAAAGCAAAAAATTTCAGAATTGCACCTTGCAATGTGGAGATATTACTGTTTGTGCATTTACAATATTCATTGATTTTTGCCATTGAAAAACATGTTTTTCATATACCAGAAATGTTTGAAGCTACTGACTGAATGAAAGGAGCTGGCATCTCACTCTCTTTGAATCTTCTTTATCATGCTAGGATTAGCAGGAAAAAGCAAAAAATTTCAGAATTGCACCTTGCAATGTGGAGATATTACTGTTTGTGCATTTACAATATTCATTGATTTTTGCCATTGAAAAACGTCCAGAAATGTTTGAAGCTACTGACTGAATGAAAGGAGCTGGCATCTCACTCTCTTTGAATCTTCTTTATCATGCTAGGATTAGCAGGAAAAAGCAAAAAATTTCAGAATTGCACCTTGCAATGTGGAGATATTACTGTTTGTGCATTTACAATATTCATTGATTTTTGCCATTGAAAAACATGTTTTTCATATACCAGAAATGTTTGAAGATACTGACTGAATGAAAGGAGCTGGCATCTCACTCTCTTTGAATCTTCTTTATCATGCTAGGATTAACAGGAAAAAGCAAAAAATTTCAGAATTGCACCTTGCAATGTGGAGATATTACTGTTTGTGCATTTACAATATTCATTGATTTTTGCCATTGAAAAACATGTTTTTCATATACCAGAAATGTTTGAAGCTACTGACTGAATGAAAGGAGCTGGCATCTCACTCTCTTTGAATCTTCTTTATCATGCTAGGATTAACAGGAAAAAGCAAAAAATTTCAGAATTGCACCTTGCAATGTGGAGATATTACTGTTTGTGCATTTACAATATTCATTGATTTTTGCCATTGAAAAACATGTTTTTCATATACCAGAAATGTTTGAAGCTACTGACTGAATGAAAGGAGCTGGCATCTCACTCTCTTTGAATCTTCTTTATCATGCTAGGATTAGCAGGAAAAAGCAAAAAATTTCAGAATTGCACCTTGCAATGTGGAGATATTACTGTTTGTGCATTTACAATATTCATTGATTTTTGCCATTGAAAAACGTCCAGAAATGTTTGAAGCTACTGACTGAATGAAAGGAGCTGGCATCTCACTCTCTTTGAATCTTCTTTATCATGCTAGGATTACCAGGAAAAAGCAAAAAAATTCAGAATTGCACCTTGCAATGTGGAGATATTACTGTTTGTGCATTTACAATATTCATTGATTTTTGCCATTGAAAAACATGTTTTTCATATACCAGAAATGTTTGAAGCTACTGACTGAATGAAAGGAGCTGGCATCTCACTCTCTTTGAATCTTCTTTATCATGCTAGGATTAGCAGGAAAAAGCAAAAAATTTCAGAATTGCACCTTGCAATGTGGAGATATTACTGTTTGTGCATTTACAATATTCATTGATTTTTGCCATTGAAAAACATGTTTTTCATATACCAGAAATGTTTGAAGATACTGACTGAATGAAAGGAGCTGGCATCTCACTCTCTTTGAATCTTCTTTATCATGCTAGGATTAACAGGAAAAAGCAAAAAATTTCAGAATTGCACCTTGCAATGTGGAGATATTACTGTTTGTGCATTTACAATATTCATTGATTTTTGCCATTGAAAAACATGTTTTTCATATACCAGAAATGTTTGAAGCTACTGACTGAATGAAAGGAGCTGGCATCTCACTCTCTTTGAATCTTCTTTATCATGCTAGGATTAACAGGAAAAAGCAAAAAATTTCAGAATTGCACCTTGCAATGTGGAGATATTACTGTTTGTGCATTTACAATATTCATTGATTTTTGCCATTGAAAAACATGTTTTTCATATACCAGAAATGTTTGAAGCTACTGACTGAATGAAAGGAGCTGGCATCTCACTCTCTTTGAATCTTCTTTATCATGCTAGGATTAGCAGGAAAAAGCAAAAAATTTCAGAATTGCACCTTGCAATGTGGAGATATTACTGTTTGTGCATTTACAATATTCATTGATTTTTGCCATTGAAAAACGTCCAGAAATGTTTGAAGCTACTGACTGAATGAAAGGAGCTGGCATCTCACTCTCTTTGAATCTTCTTTATCATGCTAGGATTAGCAGGAAAAAGCAAAAAATTTCAGAATTGCACCTTGCAATGTGGAGATATTACTGTTTGTGCATTTACAATATTCATTGATTTTTGCCATTGAAAAACATGTTTTTCATATACCAGAAATGTTTGAAGCTACTGACTGAATGAAAGGAGCTGGCATCTCACTCTCTTTGAATCTTCTTTATCATGCTAGGATTAGCAGGAAAAAGCAAAATATTTCAGAATTGCACCTTGCAATGTGGAGATATTACTGTTTGTGCATTTACAATATTCATTGATTTTTGCCATTGAAAAACATGTTTTTCATATACCAGAAATGTTTGAAGCTACTGACTGAATGAAAGGAGCTGGCATCTCACTCTCTTTGAATCTTCTTTATCATGCTAGGATTAACAGGAAAAAGCAAAAAATTTCAGAATTGCACCTTGCAATGTGGAGATATTACTGTTTGTGCATTTACAATATTCATTGATTTTTGCCATTGAAAAACATGTTTTTCATATACCAGAAATGTTTGAAGCTACTGACTGAATGAAAGGAGCTGGCATCTCACTCTCTTTGAATCTTCTTTATCATGCTAGGATTAACAGGAAAAAGCAAAAAATTTCAGAATTGCACCTTGCAATGTGGAGATATTACTGTTTGTGCATTTACAATATTCATTGATTTTTGCCATTGAAAAACGTCCAGAAATGTTTGAAGCTACTGACTGAATGAAAGGAGCTGGCATCTCACTCTCTTTGAATCTTCTTTATCATGCTAGGATTAACAGGAAAAAGCAAAAAATTTCAGAATTGCACCTTGCAATGTGGAGATATTACTGTTTGTGCATTTACAATATTCATTGATTTTTGCCATTGAAAAACATGTTTTTCATATACCAGAAATGTTTGAAGCTACTGACTGAATGAAAGGAGCTGGCATCTCACTCTCTTTGAATCTTCTTTATCATGCTAGGATTAGCAGGAAAAAGCAAAAAATTTCAGAATTGCACCTTGCAATGTGGAGATATTACTGTTTGTGCATTTACAATATTCATTGATTTTTGCCATTGAAAAACGTCCAGAAATGTTTGAAGCTACTGACTGAATGAAAGGAGCTGGCATCTCACTCTCTTTGAATCTTCTTTATCATGCTAGGATTAGCAGGAAAAAGCAAAAAATTTCAGAATTGCACCTTGCAATGTGGAGATATTACTGTTTGTGCATTTACAATATTCATTGATTTTTGCCATTGAAAAACATGTTTTTCATATACCAGAAATGTTTGAAGCTACTGATGGAATGAAAGGAGCTGGCATCTCACTCTCTTTGAATCTTCTTTATCATGCTAGGATTAGCAGGAAAAAGCAAAAAATTTCAGAATTGCACCTTGCAATGTGGAGATATTACTGTTTGTGCATTTACAATATTCATTGATTTTTGCCATTGAAAAACATGTTTTTCATATACCAGAAATGTTTGAAGCTACTGACTGAATGAAAGGAGCTGGCATCTCACTCTCTTTGAATCTTCTTTATCATGCTAGGATTAACAGGAAAAAGCAAAAAATTCAGAATTGCACCTTGCAATGTGGAGATATTACTGTTTGTGCATTTACAATATTCATTGATTTTTGCCATTGAAAAACATGTTTTTCATATACCAGAAATGTTTGAAGCTACTGACTGAATGAAAGGAGCTGGCATCTCACTCTCTTTGAATCTTCTTTATCATGCTAGGATTAACAGGAAAAAGCAAAAAATTTCAGAATTGCACCTTGCAATGTGGAGATATTACTGTTTGTGCATTTACAATATTCATTGATTTTTGCCATTGAAAAACATGTTTTTCATATACCAGAAATGTTTGAAGCTACTGACTGAATGAAAGGAGCTGGCATCTCACTCTCTTTGAATCTTCTTTATCATGCTAGGATTAGCAGGAAAAAGCAAAAAATTTCAGAATTGCACCTCTGCAATGTGGAGATATTACTGTTTGTGCATTTACAATATTCATTGATTTTTGCCATTGAAAAACATGTTTTTCATATACCAGAAATGCTTGAAGCTACTGACTGAATGAAAGGAGCTGGCATCTCACTCTCTTTGAATCTTCTTTATCATGCTAGGATTAGCATGAAAAAGCAAAAAATTTCAGAATTGCACCTTGCAATGTGGAGATATTACTGTTTGTGCATTTACAATATTCATTGATTTTTGCCATTGAAAAACGTCCAGAAATGTTTGAAGCTACTGACTGAATGAAAGGAGCTGGCATCTCACTCTCTTTGAATCTTCTTTATCATGCTAGGATTAGCAGGAAAAAGCAAAAAATCTTCAGAATTGCACCTTGCAATGTGGAGACATTACTGTTTGTGCATTTATAATATTCATTGATTTTTGCCATTGAAAAACGTCCAGAAATGTTTGAAGCTACTGACTGAATGAAAGGAGCTGGCATCTCACTCTCTTTGAATCTTCTTTATCATGCTAGGATTAGCAGGAAAAAGCAAAAAATTTCAGAATTGCACCTTGCAATGTGGAGATATTACTGTTTGTGCATTTACAATATTCATTGATTTTTGCCATTGAAAAACATGTTTTTCATATACCAGAAATGTTTGAAGCTACTGACTGAATGAAAGGAGCTGGCATCTCACTCTCTTTGAATCTTCTTTATCATGCTAGGATTAGCAGGAAAAAGCAAAAAATTTCAGAATTGCACCTTGCAATGTGGAGATATTACTGTTTGTGCATTTACAATATTCATTGATTTTTTGCCATTGAAAAACATGTTTTTCATATACCAGAAATGTTTGAAGCTACTGACTGAATGAAAGGAGCTGGCATCTCACTCTCTTTGAATCTTCTTTATCATGCTAGGATTAACAGGAAAAAGCAAAAAATTTCAGAATTGCACCTTGCAATGTGGAGATATTACTGTTTGTGCATTTACAATATTCATTGATTTTTGCCATTGAAAAACATGTTTTTCATATACCAGAAATGTTTGAAGCTACTGACTGAATGAAAGGAGCTGGCATCTCACTCTCTTTGAATCTTCTTTATCATGCTAGGATTAACAGGAAAAAGCAAAAAATTTCAGAATTGCACCTTGCAATGTGGAGATATTACTGTTTGTGCATTTACAATATTCATTGATTTTTGCCATTGAAAAACATGTTTTTTCATATACCAGAAATGTTTGAAGCTACTGACTGAATGAAAGGAGCTTGGCATCTCACTCTCTTGAATCTTCTTTATCATGCTAGGATTAACAGGAAAA
The DNA here is from genome assembly GCF_046119375.1 of Phyllobates terribilis. Classification (NCBI taxonomy): domain Eukaryota; kingdom Metazoa; phylum Chordata; class Amphibia; order Anura; family Dendrobatidae; genus Phyllobates; species Phyllobates terribilis. The sequence continues at coordinate 244,874 of NW_027364361.1, forward strand.
AGCAAAAAATTTCAGAATTGCACCTTGCAATGTGGAGATATTACTGTTTGTGCATTTACAATATTCATTGATTTTTGCCATTGAAAAACATGTTTTTCATATACCAGAATTGTTTGAAGCTACTGACTGAATGAAAGGAGCTGGCATCTCACTCTCTTTGAATCTTCTTTATCATGCTAGGATTAGCAGGAAAAAGCAAAAAATTTCAGAATTGCACCTTGCAATGTGGAGATATTACTGTTTGTGCATTTACAATATTCATTGATTTTTGCCATTGAAAAACATGTTTTTCATATACCAGAAATGTTTGAAGCTACTAACTGAATGAAAGGAGCTGGCATCTCACTCTCTTTGAATATTCTTTATCATGCTAGGATTAGCAGGAAAAAGCAAAAAATTTCAGAATTGCACCTTGCAATGTGGAGATATTACTGTTTGTGCATTTACAATATTCATTGATTTTTGCCATTGAAAAACATGTTTTTCATACACCAGAAATGTTTGAAGCTACTGACTGAATGAAAGGAGCTGGCATCTCACTCTCTTTGAATCTTCTTTATCATGCTAGGATTAACAGGAAAAAGCAAAAAATTTCAGAATTGCACCTTGCAATGTGGAGATATTACTGTTTGTGCATTTACAATATTCATTGATTTTTGCCATTGAAAAACATGTTTTTCATATACCAGAAATGTTTGAAGCTACTGACTGAATGAAAGGAGCTTGGCATTTCACTCTCTTTGAATCTTCTTTATCATGCTAGGATTAGCAGGAAAAAGCAAAAAATTTCAGAATTGCACCTTGCAATGTGGAGATATTACTGTTTGTGCATTTACAATATTCATTGATTTTTGCCATTGAAAAACATGTTTTTCATATACCAGAAATGTTTGAAGCTACTGACTGAATGAAAGGAGCTGGCATCTCACTCTCTTTGAATCTTCTTTATCATGCTAGGATTAGCATGAAAAAGCAAAAAATTTCAGAATTGCACCTTGCAATGTGGAGACATTACTGTTTGTGCATTTACAATATTCATTGATTTTTGCCATTGAAAAACGTCCAGAAATGTTTGAAGCTACTGACTGAATGAAAGGAGCTGGCATCTCACTCTCTTTGAATCTTCTTTATCATGCTAGGATTAGCAGGAAAAAGCAAAAAATTTCAGAATTGCACCTTGCAATGTGGAGATATTACTGTTTGTGCATTTACAATATTCATTGATTTTTGCCATTGAAAAACATGTTTTTCATATACCAGAAATGTTTGAAGCTACTGACTGAATGAAAGGAGCTGGCATCTCACTCTCTTTGAATCTTCTTTATCATGCTAGGATTAGCAGGAAAAAGCAAAAAATTTCAGAATTGCACCTTGCAATGTGGAGATATTACTGTTTGTGCATTTACAATATTCATTGATTTTTTGCCATTGAAAAACATGTTTTTCATATACCAGAAATGTTTGAAGCTACTGACTGAATGAAAGGAGCTGGCATCTCACTCTCTTTGAATCTTCTTTATCATGCTAGGATTAACAGGAAAAAGCAAAAAATTTCAGAATTGCACCTTGCAATGTGGAGATATTACTGTTTGTGCATTTACAATATTCATTGATTTTTGCCATTGAAAAACATGTTTTTCATATACCAGAAATGTTTGAAGCTACTGACTGAATGAAAGGAGCTTGGCATCTCACTCTCTTTGAATCTTCTTTATCATGCTAGGATTAACAGGAAAAAGCAAAAAATTTCAGAATTGCACCTTGCAATGTGGAGATATTACTGTTTGTGCATTTACAATATTCATTGATTTTTGCCATTGAAAAACATGTTTTTCATATACCAGAAATGTTTGAAGCTACTGACTGAATGAAAGGAGCTGGCATCTCACTCTCTTTGAATCTTCTTTATCATGCTAGGATTAGCAGGAAAAAGCAAAAAATTTCAGAATTGCACCTTGCAATGTGGAGATATTACTGTTTGTGCATTTACAATATTCATTGATTTTTGCCATTGAAAAACGTCCAGAAATGTTTGAAGCTACTGACTGAATGAAAGCTGGCATCTCACTCTCTTTGAATCTTCTTTATCATGCTAGGATTAGCAGGAAAAAGCCAAAAAATTTCAGAATTGCACCTTGCAATGTGGAGATATTACTGTTTGTGCATTTACAATATTCATTGATTTTTGCCATTGAAAAACATGTTTTTCATATACCAGAAATGTTTGAAGCTACTGACTGAATGAAAGGAGCTGGCATCTCACTCTCTTTGAATCTTCTTTATCATGCTAGGATTAGCAGGAAAAAGCAAAATATTTCAGAATTGCACCTTGCAATGTGGAGATATTACTGTTTGTGCATTTACAATATTCATTGATTTTTGCCATTGAAAAACATGTTTTTCATATACCAGAAATGTTTGAAGCTACTGACTGAATGAAAGGAGCTGGCATCTCACTCTCTTTGAATCTTCTTTATCATGCTAGGATTAACAGGAAAAAGCAAAAAATTTCAGAATTGCACCTTGCAATGTGGAGATATTACTGTTTGTGCATTTACAATATTCATTGATTTTTGCCATTGAAAAACATGTTTTTCATATACCAGAAATGTTTGAAGCTACTGACTGAATGAAAGGAGCTGGCATCTCACTCTCTTTGAATCTTCTTTATCATGCTAGGATTAACAGGAAAAAGCAAAAAATTACAGAATTGCACCTTGCAATGTGGAGATATTACTGTTTGTGCATTTACAATATTCATTGATTTTTGCCATTGAAAAACATGTTTTTCATATACCAGAAATGTTTGAAGCTACTGACTGAATGAAAGGAGCTGGCATCTCACTCTCTTTGAATCTTCTTTATCATGCTAGGATTAGCAGGAAAAAGCAAAATATTTCAGAATTGCACCTTGCAATGTGGAGATATTACTGTTTGTGCATTTACAATATTCATTGATTTTTGCCATTGAAAA